>NC_053496.1:129845365-130122865 GCF_905171775.1 Rana temporaria
TAGTGTATTTCGGTTTTGTGCTGCCCTAGGCCTGACTAAACTTGTGAACCCCCTAATTTAAATATGACTCACGCCTTACTGTCAAGGCCACGCCCCTTTCCATTTAAGACACGCCCTGAAATTTTCGAGTGGGGACACTATTTCTTAGGGCCTGGGGAGGCATTAGATTCCCTTAATTTACATAGATTTCCTCACATTTCCTGTTTGGCTATTGGACAGGAAGTAAAGGGAAATCTCTGCAATGGGACAGGGATGGTAAAAAATAAACTGTTTGCAAAGGAAAAGCGGTACCAACTGTGGATAAAGGCACTGCACACCCCTGATTGAACTTGGAAAAAAAGGAAAAATTACCCCATGAATGAAAAAGGTAATAATGAAAATAGGATTTGTAAAAATGTATATATTTTATTGAACAGAATATCAATGATCATATGAGATGAAAACACCATCTAAAAAACTCAGGACATGAGCTGCACAAAACATCAATAAGACTGAAACATGATTGTAAAAACAGCCAAGGTAGTATTGAACAGTACTGTATACATATCACTATGGGCGCAAACAGCTCCAACGCGTTTCAACCTTAGTAATAAAAGTAGCGGTCTTCTTCAGGGGTAAACAGTTTTTTGCGCGAACATAGATTCTATAAAAGAAACACATGTATATCAATGAAGATTGTTAACATAGCACCCAACAAGGAGAGAAACACACATACCCACGTACATATGTGTTCCACATACGTGTGCATGATCCTCACATGTGTATATAATCATCATTAATGGTGGTTGTAAAATACTTACCAAGGTAGGTGTCGGAAACCGGAACCCGCGTTCATCCATGAACCACACCGCCAGGAGCAACCCCTCCTTGGAGTTCAGATGGGAGAGGAAAAAGGTCAGATGGAATCATGGACCAAGATGAGGAGCAAACAAAGGGAGGGCACTCCTAGGCCTACGAGAGAACACAACCTGCGACCCCGTCCTTATACAAGGAACAGGGGGGGTTCCGGCGGGGGGAGGAGGAAAGAGGGCAAGGGAGGCGGATAACAAACAAGGGTAGGCAGGACCGAGAAGTGTGGGAGAGAGCCAGGTGGACCGGAAGAAGAGGCACACCAACCAGAGGAATCAATGACCCTGTGGAGAATGTATAAATAATCAAAAAAGTTTTTTTAACCCAGAGAAGGATAATCAACTGGAAAAAAGGGGTGGGGGGGCAAGGAAGTGGAGTGCCCCATAGGTGAAAGTGAGAGAGAAAGCAAAGAATTAGGGAAACACCACAACGTGAAAGATCGTGAGTTTGCTAAAAAGTTGAACAATAGCGGCCTAAGTAAAATGGTGAAAAAGACAAAGTATGCAGGGTAAACATGTCAATGTGGATGAGAAAAAACTGTCAGGGACTATAACCCTCCCTTACTCTATCCAAAATGAAAAAAAAAGGATTGCCTATAGTTCTATTTTAAGCACACATTTCTGATAATTTTATGGAGAGGACTAAGAAGATATAACAATGCCAATGGTGCAGCAGAAAACATATAGCACATTGAGGAAGGTTTGTGGTCCAGGATGATAGGACAGTCAAAATTAGAAGCAGCTTGCGTTACACTAACATAACATATGATATATTTATATACAGTGGGGATCGAAGTTTGGGCATCCCAGGTAGCAATTTGTATTAATATGCATAACAAAGCCAAGGAAATATGGAAACATCTCCAAAAGTTTGGGCACCCTGCAGAGTTAATATCTTGTACTGCCCCCTTTGGCAAGTATCACAGCTTGTAGACGCTGTTTGTAGCCAGCCAAGGGTCTATAAATTCTTGTTTGAGGTATCTTTGCCCATTCTTCCTTACAAAAGTCTTCCAGTTCTTTGAGATTTCTGGGCTGTCTGTCACCCACTGCTCTTTTAATGTCTATCCATAGATTTTCAATTATGTTGAGGTCAGGAGATTGTGAAGGCCATGGCAAAACCTTCTGTTTACACCTCTTGATGTAATCCCCCGTGGATTTTGAGGTGTGTTTAGGATCATTATCCATTTGTAGAAGCCATACTCTCTTTAACTTCAGCTTTTTCACAGATGGCATCAAGTTACCATCCAAAATTTGCTGAAATTTTATTGAATCCATTTTTCCTTCTACTTGTGAAATGTTCTCTGTGCCACTGGCTGCAATACAACCCCAACGCATGATTGATCCACCCCCATGCTTAATAGTTGGACAGAGGTTCTTTTCATTAAATTCTGTGCCCTTTCTTCTCCAAACGTACCTTTGCTCCTTCCGGCCAAAAAGTTCTATTTTAACCTCATCGGTCCACAGAACTTGTTTCCAAAATGCATCAGGCTTGTCTATATGTTCATTTGCAAAGTTCAAACGCTGATTTTTGTGGTGAGGACGTAGAAGAGGTTTTCTTCTGATGACTCTTCCATGAAGACCATATTTGTACAAGTATCTCTTTATAGTTGAATAGTGTACCACAACTCCAGTGTCTGCCAGATCTTTCTGGAGGGATCATGCAGTCAAACGTGGGTTTTGAATTGCATTTCTCACAATCCTGTGAGCTGTTCTGTCTGATAATGTTCTTGGTCTTCCAGATCTTGCTTTAACTTCCACTGTTCCTGATGACTGCCATTTCTTTAATCTTTATATTCTTTATTAGTTTTCTTCATCGCATAAAAAACAGATTACATCAATATAAATCCTTAATATTATCTTTTCTTATCAAACATAATCTTTTCAATTTCATACATTTATTCAATTCCCCCCCCCCCCCTCTTCTTCTTCCGGATGACTGCCATTTCTTAATTACATTCCTAACAGAGGATATTGACATCTGAAAAGGCCTATCTTCTTATAGCCTTCTCCAGCTTTGTGAGCGTCAACTATTTTCAGTTTCAGTTTTCTAGACAACTGCTTAGAAGAACCCATGGTGCTGATTGTTGGGGAAAGATTAGATGAGTCTGGGCATTTAAAACCTTTGAGATTGACATCACCTGGTCTTCCCAGATGATGATTGAGAACAATCCATGACACTGGCAGGTCTCTGCTTTGCAAAGGGGGCAGTGCATGCTATAAATTCTGCAGGGTGCCCAAACTGTTGCAGACACCATTTTTTTGTTTTCTGTAATTTTGAAAGTGTAAATGATGGAAATAAAATCGAACTTTTTTTGACATATTATAAGAATGTCTAATCTGTAATTTGATGCCTTTTGGAGATTTTTCCATCTTTCCTTGGCTTTGTTATGCACATTAATACAAACTTTTACCTGGGGTGCCCAAACTTTCGATCCCCACTGTATATCTTCCCATGGTATGTCCAGTAACCCAGGGAGCTGTGGGGAACTGTGCATAGTGAGTAAATGTGAACTTCACTACAGACGTTTGTCACTGGATCAAGTATGCCCTTTAGAATATTTTCTCTTGCCTTGATTTTCAGGAGAAAAAGAGAGCCAGAGAAACAGACATTACCCTCCCTTTTTTTAAATCTCAAACCAAAAAAGTAGAACCAGAGATAAACTTTAAAACCCTGTACATGCGGGGCAGAATGTCGGGAGACCTTTGCCGCATTCAAAAAACTGCAGACATTCTTCCCGTGTGTATGTTGGCCTGTCTGACAGATACCGGCCATTTTGGCCATCTTCAGTCGGACTTGCATGCTGGAAAACCAGCAGCCGTCTAGTGTGGGGGGGGGGGCGTTCCCCTGTCAATACACAACAGCTCAGCAGGGGAGATTGCTGGACTAACCTTACATGGTTAGTACAGTGTCTCCGACCGAAGCTGACGTGCAACCTGTGTGGTTGCATGAAAAAAAACTGTAGGGTGTACCCGGCTTAAGGCACCTTAATCGTTTGTGTATGAACTAATTATACATCCCCAAAAGACTAAGATAACCATTGTGTTTCTGGAAAATCAGTCACTGCCTGATGATTTAAAAGAAATATGCAGTAGGGACAAATGGACAAATGTATGGGAGTATCTTGCCACAAGAAGTTTCTAGATCAGGGGAACCCACTGCCACATTACGTTTTAAAATTCTATGGCCCGGATTCACATAGCACTTACGCCGACGTATCTACAGATACGCCGCGCAAGTGTAAATGTGCGCTGTCGTATCTATGCGCCGTGCCCATAGAACTAGATACGCCTGAAAATAGGCTTTCTCCGACCGACGTAACTTTCCTACGCCGGCGTATCTTGAGCGCATATTTATGCTGGCCGTCTCATTGCAAATATGCAAATGAGTGAGATACGCTGATTCACGAACGTACTTGCGCCTGGCGCATTCATATACGCGGTTTACGTAAGTCGTACGTCCGGCGTAAATTTAAGCCTCATAAAGCAGGTGCAAGTCATGTTAAGGTATGGACCAGGGAACAGCCGTCGTATTTTACATCGTTTACATAGTAGTACGTGAATAGGGCTGGGCTTGGTTACGTTCACGTCGTAAGCAGTGATTCAACGTATCTTAGGGAGTATTTTCGATGTGATTCTGAGCATGCGCACCGGGATGCTTCCACGGGACGGCGCATGCACTGTTTGTTCGGCCCATCATTTGCATGGGGTCACGCTTCATTTAAATGGATCACGCCCACTTCCACCTACTTTGAATTAGGCCAGCTTACGCCGAAGAATTTACGTTGCGCTGGCGCAACGTTGGGAGCAAGTGCTTTGTGAATACTCTGCTTGCCTCTCTTTGCTACGTCGGCGTAGCGCATATGAGATTGTGCTACGCCGGCAGAAATATGCGCCAATGTATCTGAATCCGGTCCTATATGTCTATTTAGATTTGGCCTTATTTGAGGAAATGAATATATAAAAGGAAATAAAAGAAATCTCAGCAAGTAAAACCGCTCTTCTTAATGCTATCCAGTGTTTGAACAACATTAAAATTACATTTTATAAGAGCTACTGTATGGATATGTTAAATTACCCCAGGCTGCTTTAGTGCATTCAAATTAAAAAACAATTCCACTTACCTTAATGATAAGACTTCTCAATTATATGTCATGCTTCAGTAGTATATTTCTGAAAAGTTGTCGGCATTGATCTCAAACTGAAAAAGCCATTTTTAATTATATACACTGCTGCTCTGTTTTTGCCATCTTTGTTTCATGCTTAACTAGATTGAATGTCCTAAAAATTCTTAATTAAAATGTGTCTTCTTTTCTCCCCTGTCTGTAGCCTAATATTTGTGAAGCACCTTATATGTCACAAATTAGGGATCTTTCCCAAAACAAATAAAATAAAAACAAGTGTATTAAACTTCCCCAGTGATGGCCTGCACTGAACTGGCCTACAACTCTTAACACACCAGTTGCAAAAAAGTGGGTTTTATAAACAGACAAAGGCCCATATTCTCTCAAAAAATCCGCGGGCTGCGCTTAAGGCACTTACACTCCGCTGTCCCAACTTACAGGAGCAAGTGTTGTATTCCCCAAACACTTGCTCCATAAGTTGGGACGGCGGAGTGTAAATGCCCCGGCGTAGCCTGGCGAATCTCCAAGGGGGCGGCTTGTATTGAAATTAAGCGCGCCCCCGATTTTAATGAACTGCGCATGCGCCGGGCTTCAAAAAGCCCAGTGCGCATGCTCCAGTTCTCGGCGGAAAACGTCAATGATGCCGACGTGTGCGTCATTGACGTAAAGTCGTATTCAAGAACGACTTACGGAAACTACATACCCGACGAAAAAACACGACGCGGACCCGACGCCATCCGTAACATGGCCTACGTGGGACTTGCGGAAATTTACTCCTCATTCAGCAGGACTAAATTTCCGCTTACGCAAACGACGTTAGCGACGGTTACGCGACGCAAACTAGTTCGGGAATCGGCGTAGAAGAATCATTTGCATACGCAAATGAGTCCTTCACGTAAATGCCATCTAGCGGCGGCCGGCGTCATTACATTTAAGATCCGCCAGTGTAAGTGACTTACAGATGGCGGATCTTAAGTGTATCTATGCAAAAATGATTCTAAGAATCAGTCGCATAGATACACGGGCCAAAAAAGGGAGATACGATGGAGTATCCTGAGATACTCCATCGTAACTTCTATGAGAATATGGCCCAAAGCCCTTAAAGTGGAGGTTCCATCAAAAACACAATTTTGCTTTAAACTGTAGCTTACGACTAAAAAAGAAAAAAAAAATATTTTTTTTTACTCATCTGGAAATGCCTGTTGCTATGCGGTCCCACAAAATCTGCCTTTGAAACCACCTAGGATTCTGACATCATCTCCCTCTAATGCTCCTGGGAAATGTGTGTCATCATTTCCCAAGATGCAGTGCGCTGTCCAATTATCACTCCCCATCCAAGACTTCCAGGAAGTAAGTGCCTGTAGGCTTCACAGTGCCCACAAGCAAAATGACAACGGTATAGATATAGTTTTTTAAACTATCTTTTTTGAATATCTATGCGGATCGGCGGCGGATTGTAAAATAGTAAGTGACCAGATTTATATTATAAAAACGCATTATGAAAGGACATACATTTAAAAAATGCTAATTGTGGTTGGAACTCCGCTTTAAGTAAAAAAAGTTTGCCTGGACAGCAATTCCAAAGACAATACAAGCATGCCAAGAAATGAAGACCAGCACACATGGTATTAAAAATGAACTATGTGGCTAATCTAGAATTAAAGAGCCCTGTATAAGTCATTAGCCAGTAGATCTACAGTCTACCAGCATTGGATTCATTTTCTCCAGTTAGAGGTATAGACCTCAGGAGGTCAAGTGGTCAATCGCCACAGATAAAGTCCTTAGTATCACATGGTCCCTTGTAGGTCAGGAAAGAGATTGTTCCATCCACAAGAGCTCCCATTTGAAGTTGGAATTACTATATTAAAGGCATTTTCCCTTTCCATAGCTCTGGACACTGTTCTTTTGTGGCCCTGCCCATTATTGGGGTCATGCAACTCTGAAGTAACACTGTAGCGCCACACAGCTGTTGACCAGGACTCTCTGCTGAGCATAGAGCAGCTCACAACACAGCAGTCTCTGGGTTTCCTCTCACTACAGCACCTCTACAGCAGTATAGCACACACTGCAATAGCCTCTGGTCAGCAATATTGTACTTGGTAGTAGTTTAGACTGTCGCAGCACTCACCCTGACCCCTCAGCATAACTCAGTCCCTAGGCAGCCCCAGCTGCCTCTAGCCCTTACTTGCCACTCATCCTGTTCATTCCTAAGCAGGATGATCTCCCCAGCAACCAATCTACTCTGCCCTTCCAGGCTTTGGTCACACACACTGCCAGAGCCTGTCCTTCAACCACCCCATGGCCCTCGCCAGTTCGTCCAGGCACTCCTCCTCCAGTCCCCCTATGAGCTTTATGTGTGAGGTCCCAGATGAGACTAATCAGAATCCTCCCTCCCTATTGCTAGGCAGAAGCTTATTGCCGACAATACAGTAAGTGTCCTCCTTTGCGCCTCTGCCTGCTGTCTGAATCCTTGCAGAGAGAAAGCAGCAACCTGTGGCCAGGAAAATATGTTCTGCTTTATGGCTGGCAGCCAGGATATGCTTATAGTTTAATTCATGAAGTAAACTCCAGAAGAATAAAGTTTTAATTTATGTAGCACAAATTTTATTTATTTGACACTGAACAAACTAAGATGAAAATGCTGTGCGCAAGTTGGAGATTCTTGCACTAGTCTTACAGTGATCAAGCTGTGGCTCTTTAATTTAAAAGAAAGCCCACCAGTAACTGAAATTGCTGTATTGTCCAATGTTTCTTAGTTTTTAATCTAAGTGTACAGTTTTTTCATCAACAACATAAGTACTACTGCTACATCTGAATGCAAGGAAGAAAGACGTTTATTCCACGTATGTATTCTTTAAAATAAATAACTTAAAATATTTTATACGTGACTAGCAAAAGAGCCTAAGATTTATATCTGACTCCTGTAATCTGCTGCACATCAGAGGAGGAGGGACCGTAAGTACTACGAGACAGCTAACACTCTATTGCTCTTGAACTGTACTTACAGTCTTACACTAGAACTTGCTAACAAAAAGGAAGAACACAGGGGTGACCTTAACCATGTGCTGCTTCTCCTTCATTAAATATAACCAAATGGTACACATTTACCCAGGCTTAGATTTACAATCTGCACTTCAAAAAGCACTGGGGGCAAGTAGAAATTAACCATTGTATACAAAAATTTGGAAAATATGACCTGAACTCTGTTGTAAGCAGAGTACCCAAGAATCACCAATCTATCCCACAGCTATATTTTTCATTTTCACCAGTGGACTCTCCTTGAAATTTATCTTACAGAGTTCAGTATCGTAAGCAATAGGATATTTATTTGACTTCTGTGTTACACTTACTTAGAGCACTGGTAATCATATTTTACCTCTGGGAAATTTAGAAAAACTATGTTTTGGTCCAAACTTAAAGTGGTTGTAAACCCCACTTTATGACTTTTACCTACAGGTAAGCCTATAATAAGGCTTGCCTGTAGGTATAAAGAATATCTCCTAAACCTGCACGGTTTAGGAGATATTCCCCTCGCAATGCGCCGCTGACGTCAGTGGCGCATGCGCAGGGGGGATCCTCGGCTAAAGGACCGGCAGCCGCCGGACCTTGCCGAATTTAAATCTCCTGTGCGCACGCGCGGGAGTGACGTCATCGCCGCTCCAGCCAATCACAGCGCTGGAGCGGCGATACCCGGAAGACACGCCGGAGCAAGATGATTTCTTGCTCGGCGTGAACCAGGTAAGTTTTACACACCTCGTTCCGAGGTAAGTATTTCATAATGAGCTAATATGCGGTGCATATTAGCTCATTATGACTTTTGCCTTGCAGGAGAATTTTTTTTTTTTTTGATGCGGGTTTACAACCGCTTTAAAATAATTGGTTGGGTTCTGTGATGGGAGGGCCAAGAATCCCTTGGAGAGGTTGGGAAACCCTTGTTTCAGCTCCCCATGCACCTCCTATGTTTAAGCCACCCTGTGTCCATTAGAGGCACAGGGTGAATAAGAAAAATGATGGACAATGAAAAGGTGGTTACTTAAATATAACAGTAATATTTATCCACAATATCTCCCAGAATTTATATAAAGAGCTGACCACAGGCCTCCATAACTGGGTAGGAGCCAGAAAGTCTACTGTTTGCATTGTTAATTGTAATTAGCTTCTGCTATTGTGAGAAGGTTTTCTGTGTTTCTGTTTATGATAATGTTGATTGTATCTTCTGAGCTAAAATACGACAAGTCTGTCCTGAGGGGTCATGCCTCTGAGTCACCTAGGCTGTCTAAAGGATTGGTAATTAGCTCATGTTAATTAGGTTTCTGGTTACAGTTTGTATTGTCATCCTTGTGTATATATTTGTGTGAGATCTCAAATAAAAAGGCTATTCCTGATGTACTCCAAGACTGGCGTTGTCTGGAAACTGGGTGGGTTAAAGAGTCTTGGATGGTGCTGGTTCTGGAAAAATTAAGCATTGACAGTGGACTTAGTCCTGGGGTCACAACTAGTTAGTAGCAGAGGGATTGTGCTTCCTGGCTGTGAAGGCGTCCAAACCTCCACCTGGTTCCAAGATTGGGATAGCATACTTCAGTCACCTCAGCGGAGATATGGATCTGGCATCAAAGTTCCCAGGGCTGCTGCAGATCGTCCTTTCAGAATACACCAGTTCTGTGTCTGCAGATAAATACCTGGAGTTCAGGCAGCAGATTCGGGTAAGACACTGGATTAGAGCCCTCCAGGTTGCTTGTATGCAACAGGGCAAGTGCTTTCCAATCTCAGAGCAGCAGGCCAGTGAACAATGGGAGTTATGGATGGAATTCCTGGGAGAGCAGCCCCAGGAGCAATGGGTGACTGAGTTGGACAGGCTGGTCCAGCAGGAGATAGAGCTGGACAATCGTTATTGAGCTCTGCAATGACATGGGGAGGAGGAATATCTAGGGGAGACAACAGAATGTTCTCCAGAGGGATATGACTTTGGTGGCTCTGGATTGCTGTGGGAGAGCCTTACATATTGTTTGTATTTGGCAATGAAGTGGAATGCTCGGTCTTGCAGGGGTCTCAGTGCTTAAACCTGATATAGACTATTTGCCTAGGAAGGAACAGCATCTGGAAAGGGCATACAGGAAACTGCTAGAATGCGTTCAGCAGCATGCCAGAGAATCGGCAGTGGAAACTTCAGAGATTGCCATCTCCAAAGCTGAAGTACTGACAACAGGGCAGAGCACTGCTAGCCTCTGCCCAACACCAACAGCAGCTTCAGCCCCCTGGAGAGAAGAGGCAGTTGGCCTTTCTCCCACAATACTGACAGAGATATGGGATATTCTGCCAGCAGCATCTGTGGCGTCACCTCTGCAGTTGAAGTGCTGACAACTGGACAGAGGGTCCAAGACCTCTGCCCTACACCTGCAGCGGTTCCGGAGGCCCAGGGTGAGAAGGAGATGGTCACTTCCCAACAAGAATTCATGCACCTGGAAGACAGTGACAGAGAAATGTCATCCCAGCAGCCAGATGAGGGAACGGAAAAGAAAGCAGCTGGCTTACCTCCCCAATGGCAGCTACACCGTTTGGGAGTGGAGGAAGTCAGCCTCCTGCCATAAGAGCAGAAGTGCTGGCAACATAGCAGAGTGCTACCAACCTCTGCCCATCACAGGCAACAGCTTGAAGCACTGGCACCCAGACAGAGGGTACAAGACCTCTGCCCCACACCTGCGGCAGTTCTGGAGGCCCAGTGTGAGGAGGTGGCAGTCACTCCCAAGCAGCAGATCAGGACCCAAGGAGAGAATGCAATCGGCACCTCACAACTACAGCTTGATCTGGTGTCTGTGATTGGGCCTGCGGTCTCCACTATCATAAACCCAGCAGAAGTGCTGGCAACCGGGCAGAGTGCAACCAACCTCTGCCCAGCACTGGCAACAACTACAAAGTTCCAGGGAGCCGGGGCAGTCGGCCTCTCTCTCCAACAGTTAGCTGGAGCAGATGATGTAGGAAAGCTCCTACGCCCAGCTGAACTGCTGGCAATGGGACAGAGTCCTGCTGGCCTCTGCCCTCCTCTAACAAAGGATGTATTTCCTAAAAAGGTGGATGGGACTTCAGTCTCCACCTGTCTACCCCAGGGATGCTGGGAAGCCGGCCCAGATGCTCAACAGCATGACGAAGTGAGCCCAGCCACCCTGTCCAGTGCCTGAAAGGACTCCAGGGGGAAGGACCAGTCCGCACTTCCCCCCAGAAGCGAGTATGTTCTATAAGAGAGGCAGAGGTTGGCTGGGTGAGTAATGCTCGGTTTGGAACAATTTTTTGGGAGTACTGGATGGGTACATAAATTTGGGGACTGGAACTATGGACTAACTTTGGAGTCAACCCGTCTGGGGTCTCCTCCTGTTTTAGTCTTCTGCCGAAAGGAGAGAGATGTGACTGGAGGGTCCGTGAAACCAAGAATCCCTTGTAGAGGTTGGGAAACCTTTGTTTCAGCTTCCCATGCACCTCCTATGTCTAAGCCACCCTGTGTCCATTAGAGGTACAGGGAGAATAAGAAAAAATTATGGACATCTGTTTAATGGACAATGAGAAGGTGGTTACTTAAATATAACAGTAATATTTATCCACAATGTCTCCCAGGATATATATAAAGAATATATATAAAGAGCTGATCACAGGCCTCCATAACTGGGTAGGAGCCAGACAGTCTACTGTTTGTGTTGTTATATTGTAATTAGCTTCTGCAATTGTGAGACAGTTTTCTGTGTTTCTATTTTTGATAATGTTGATTGTATCTTTTGAGCTAAAGACGACAAGTCTGTCCTGAGGGGTCATGCCTCTGAGTCACCTAGGCTGTCTAAAGGATTGGTAATTAGCTCATGTAAATTAGGTTTCTGGTTACAGTTTCTATTGTCATCCTTGTGTATATATTTGTGTGAGATCTCAAATAAAAAGGCTATTCCTGTTGTACTCCAAGACTGGTGTTGCCTGGTGACTGGGTGGGTTAAAGAGTCTTGGATGGTGTTGGTTCTGGACAAAATAAGTATTGACATACGACCCATCTGACAGCTCTTTTATAACCGAGGGCAGGGCCACCCATGATGTGGACAAGTGACCCCGCCCCCCTTTGACGCAACAAGGATTTCCAGCGGTTTTCTCGTGGTGTCACGGGTGACCCTGGCCCCTCTGGAGCGTCACGGAAAACCCCCGGTTATAAAAGAGCTGTCAGATGGGTCACACATCATTCGGCCGGGAGCCTCCTCCAGCGGGTCATAGAAGGATTATGGCGCTGGAGTTAATTTTTTTAATTAAAGGTATTGTCCCAACTTTATGTCTGTATGTTTTTTTTTACTTTTTTCTCACTTGTTTGGGTGAAATGGTAGGGGTACAATGTACCCCATTGTCAATTCACAAAGGTGGGGGCCAGGATCTGGACATCCTCCCCATTTTGAGGGCATGTGGCCTGGTATGGTTCAGGAGGGGCGGCGCTCTCTCATCCCCCCAGGTTGCATGCTCGGATAAGGGTCTGGTATGATTTTTTTTTATTTTGCCGTGGGGTTCCTTTTAACATCCATACCAGACCGTAAAACTTTTTTTTCCATTGATACATGTTCCCTGGGGCAAAACCCAGGTTCTCAAACCCGTTTTACGACAATAACTTGCATATTAGCCTTTAAAATTAGCACTTTTTTTTATATATATTTTTTATTGAAAGAAGTTTCATACAGAGTATAAAAAATGTCAACATCTGTAATTTTTTTAAATTTTGCGTATAGAAGAAAAAGAAAACAAAGCGAAATTACAAAAAACAGTAATAATAACGAGTCTTGTAAACTAGGGATAATGACCCTGAGTCCCCAAGGTGGGGTTGAAGTCATGGATGAAGTTACAACATAAGAATAAACAACCATCAAGTTTGACAAATCGAAAAAGAACAATAGAAGGGTAAACTGGATGGATCCGAGGCATGGGAGTGACCTTAGTGCTCCTGAAGGGAGCTCAACGATGAATCAAGAAAAAAGGGGGGGGGCGTGTGCACCAAGAACAATTTGTTTATGTAGAAGAAGGGTAGATAGCGAGGCCTTGGCTGCAGATTTGAAGGCGACAGTCTCTTTTGTTACGGTTAGATGTAGATGAAGGAGTTGAGTGTTCAGAAGGGGTCGTCCCCCAAGTGCCTTGTCAGGGGTTAGAGTCCTGTCTTTGTGGTGCTGTCAAGTTGGAGAGATTGGGGCAAGTGGAGGTAGGGGGGGAGAGCTGTGGTATAAGAATGAGAGCTTTTCGAAATTCGCCATATCTGTGGAAGTGAGCGCTGAGGTCATGACGCGTTTCCATTTGTGATAAAAGCGTGTTTTAGTCCGCTCATGTGTCAAGTCCGCATTGAGCTTGTCCTTGTAAAGTAATTGCAGCAGTTCCCTTTTAAGTTGGGAGGTATTTGGGCAGACGTTGGATATCCAGTTCTTCAGGATGGATCTTCTGGCAAGCAAGAGGCAGATCAGAATCCAGTCTTTGCCGGAAGGGGCTGGTAGAAGCGACCAGGGTAGCAGTTGGGGGTCCCAGTGGCCGAAAATGAGAAGTAGAGGGTCTTTGGGTAATTTTAGTAGAGTTGCTTAGAAAATATATGATAGGACTTGATCCCAAAAAGCAGAGATGTAAGAACAAGACCAAAAGCGATTGGTCAATGAAGGCCTGGGGTGGTGGCACAGAGGGCAAACAGGGGCGGTTTGGGCTTGAGAACTTTTGAATTTGAACTTTCAAGTCCCATAGACTTCAATGGGGTTCTAAATGTTCGCCCGAACGTTCGGTCCGTTTGAAGGTTCTGGTGCGAACCAAAAGGGGGGGTGTTCGGGTCTCATCCTTAGCATCTGGACTCAGAGTAAATATGAACAAGTCTGTGAACTAAATGCTACTACCCCCACACCCCTGGTAGAGCAGCTTAAAAATCATTTTGCTTTCACATAAGACTCATCGATCTCTTACTTATTGACCAACTCTAAAAATGCTAACTACCTGTCCATGTATAAAAAATTGTCCGCATACCTCTCTGATTGGGGGAAGGGTTGGAGAGGGTGAACTCTATTAAAATGACCCTTCTTCCTAAGATATTGTATTTATTTTGTTCTTTCCCTATCTCGATCCTGAGACCTCAATTACACAAATTTCAATCCCAGATTATACGCTTTATCTGGGGCAATAAGGGTTACCAGTATCCCAAAAGCGTACTATTTAGAAGATCTACCCAGGGAGGCCTGGGATTGACTGATCTTTGGATGTACTTCCAAGCAGCTCAACTAGCTCAGTTCTCAATTTTATATTCTCAGGATAATAAACCAGACTGAATACATAAAATTAACAGCACTAGCAGAATATAAAACTATCAAAAATATCAACGTGATAATGTGCTTGTAAATTATTAACCGTGAATATATTAACAAGTTCTATACATATAATCAATAAAGTGCTAAGTGCTCCAAAAGCAAATTCTAGTGCTTCGTGGTTCAGAATAGGATTTTTCAAGTGCCACACTCCCCTTTTGTGACCCCACTCACCAGAGTTAATGGACCCTCAGCTTTGCAGTCTATAGGGCTGTGAACTAAAAGATCAGGGGCCAGATCCACAAAGGAGTTACGCTGGCGTATCTATTGATACGCCACGTAACTTCTAGTTTGCTCCGGTGTTTCTTTGTTTTGTATCCACAAAACTAGATACGCCTGAAGCTGGGCTAGATCTAAGGTGCATATTTACACTGGCTGCTAGGTGGTGTTTCCGTCGATTTCCGTGTTGAGTATGCACATTAGCTAGATATGGCGATCCAAAGAAGGTACGTCCGGCCGGCGCATTTTTTTATGTTGTTTCCGTAAGGCTTTTTTCAGCGTATAGTTACCACTGCTATATGAGGTGTATCCTATGTTAAGTATGGACGTCGTTCCCGCGTCGAATTTTGAAAATGTTACGTCGTTTGCGTAAGTCGTTCGCGAATAGGGCTTTGCGTAGAATGACGTTCACGTCATAAGCATTGTTTTTTTGCGGATTAATTTCGAGCATGCGCACTGGTATACCCCCAAGGACGGCGCATGCGCCGTTCAGAAAAAACGTCATTTACGTCAGGTCAAGTAAAATTAACATAAAACACGCCCACATCTTTAACATTTGAATTCCGCGCCCATACGCCAGCAGATTTACGATACGCCGCTGTAACTTTAGAGGCAAGTTCTTTGTGAATACAGCACTTGCCTCTCAAAGTTGCGGCGACGTAGCGTTACTATGATACGCTACGCCGGCATAAAATTACGATCCGCTACGTGGATCTGGCCCCAGATGTGTAAAAACTGGACTCTCAGAGAAGCTTCCATGCAGATAATCATGTGGATGGAGTGAGGTAGATCATTAATAATAGGAAAACAAAGATAAAAAGGCAGATAGTGAAGTACTGCTAATACTAGATTAAATACACAATCAAACAAACGACAGTCACGAAACGTAGACGTATTTCTGGTTTCACTAACCAGTGACGCAACTTCCGGTATTCATGGAATGCACGCTGTGCAGCGGTGAACCCGGAACTTACTTATGCCTGCTTTACAGAGCAGTCGCGTGAGTGGCGTTTGTTTGATTGCACATTTAATCTAGTATTAGCAGCACTTCACTACGGTATCAGCTTTTTTATCTTTGTTTTCCCAAAAAAGGACAGAGATATATTCCTGAAAACTACAGACTAGTCAGTCTAACGTAGATATTGTGTAAACTATTTGAGGGGATGATAAGGGACCATATCCAAAAATGTGCTGATGAAACAGTGCCATTAGTAGTAATCGGCATGGGTTTATGAAGGGTCGTTCTTGCCAAACCAATCTGTTAACATTCTACGAGGAAGTAAGCTGCCATCTAGATAAAATGTAGACCTGTGGATGTGGTGTATCTGGATTTTGCAAAAGCATTTAATACAGTCCCCCTCAAATGCTTAATCTAAAAACTGAGAAAACTGTCTAAAGGGGCACATCCTAATGGTGATAAATAACATGTATTCAGAATGGTCTGGAGTGGTAAGTGGGGTACCCCCAAGACTCTGTCAACGGACTAATTTTGTTTAATTTATTCATAAATGATAAAGAGGATAGGATAAATAGCTCAACCTCAGTGTTTGCTGATGACACAAAAATAAGCAGGTCAATAACATTAAAAACAAAACATAGCAAGTTATAGAAATGTTACAAGAAGTCCTCAATAAATTAAAGGGGTGGGCAACTACATGACAAATGAGGTTTAATAAACCTGAATTAAAAAATGTAAAGTGCACTTGGGGGTTAAAAATATAAATACAAGTAACTCATTGAGGGAAAACCTCTGGGGAAATCCAGGATGGAAAAAGACCATGGGCTCTTAGTAGAAGACAGACTGAGCAATATCATGCAATATAAAGCTGCAGAAAACAAAGCCAGCATTAAAAAGAGAATTTACTCCAGAGATAAAATGATAGTCATGTCACTTTATAAAACCTTGGTTCAGCCATGTCTGGAGTATTCCATCCAGTTCTGTTTTCAATCTCTTTTTATTAAATGTATAAACATTTTACATAATATATATATATACATAAACATTCATATATTTTCCATTATTCATTGTATCCTGATTTTAATTTATCAAATAGGGTCTACGGTCTACCTACTCCCTGCAATATTTTCCCTCTTCTTTTCCCCAAAAACATCCATGTTATCCTTTCTTGTCATTCATTCACTTTCCACACATTCCAAAAAAACAAACAAAAAAAAAAAGAAAAAGTGGGGACCATCCTCCTCTTTCTCCCGCCCACTACTCCCCTCTTTGCTCCCTGGGGCGAAGTTTCTCCTGTTCATAAATATTTTATTAAGCTCCTTGAGAGCTGAAATTCATTTCATCGTTGCCATACTTTGGGCATTTGGTTCTTTGTAAGCCCCTCCTCCCTAATCTGTTTTTCCTTCGTGTTGGATTTCGTTCATTTCACATTCCCATTCTGCTATTGTGGGACTTTTTGTTTTCTGCCATTTACAAGCTATTATTATTCTGGCTGCTGTTATCATGTGGTGAAGAATGTCTGTCTTTATAGTTTTTAATGATCCTAGAATTATCGATAATGTTACACTATTTATATTTAGTTGTATCTCAGACCCAGACACCTTCTGATATATCTCCAGTATCTTCCAGAGATCCCTCAACACCCGTACCATATACTATATGAACCATTGTTCACCTGTCCACTAGACAACTCCAGCAGGTCTCTGTATTCTCTTTATTTTATTTTCTTAGGGTCACAGGGCTCCAGTACCACCTCATTATAATTTTATAATTTCTTTCTTGATGTTTAACTGCTATCGATGCCTTGTGGATTGTTAAAAATGCCTTTTCCCATTCTATTAATGAGATCGACTTTCCTATTTCCTACTCCCATTTTCTCATATATACTAATTAATTAAGAGGACCACAGGGAAGTAGCATTTTATATACTTTAGAGAGTCTATTACTCGATTTTTGTTTTTCTGTTGACATTTGTTCAAAGTCAGTTAGAGGTCTATTAACCAGTTAACAACCGCCCTATAGACGATATATGTCTACAAGTCAGTTGCTTAACTCTGGGAGGACGTCCCCTCTGGGGCACGCACACGGGAATGTCCGTGACCACGGATCACGGTAAATCGCTGCTGATAGCGCCAGTTTACCACGTGATCGCTCCGTCCAATGACGGAGCGATCACTTGTAAACAAACCGGCGTCATGTGACGACGCCGGTTCCTCCCTCCCCTCTCTGTACTGAACGGTACAGTGTGAGAGGAGAGGGGGGGAGAGAGCGCATGCAGCAGCAGCTGCTGTGGGCTGGATCTGTGACACATGCAGTCACAGATCCAGCCATCCATCCCTGCTCAGCCATCCCATACCCATACTGTGCAATACTCTTCAATACCCCACAATACTCTGCAATACCCCACAATACTCTGCAATACCCCACACTGCTCTGCAATACCCCACACTGCTCTGCAATACCCCACACTACTCTACAATACCCCATACCACTCTGCAATACCCCACAATACTCTGCAATGCCCCACAATACTCTGCAATACCCCACAATACCCTGCAACGTCGCCTATGGGGATTTTTAAGTAGCAAAGTTTGGCGCCATTCCACGAGCGTGTGTAATTTTGAAGGGTGACATGTTGGGTATCTATTTACTCGGCGTAACTTCATCTTTCACATTTATGCAAAAGAATGAAGAAAAAATACAAAATTTGCTAAATTTTATAACAGAAACAATGAAAAATTCATTTTTTTTACAGAATTTTCCGTCTTTTTTCTCTTATAGCGCAAAAAATAAAAAACCCAACAGTGATTAAATACCACCAAAAGAAAGCTCTATTTGTGTGAAAAAAATTACAAAAATTTCATTTGGGTACAGTGTTGTATGACTGAGTAATTGTCATTCAAATTGTGAGAGCACTGAAAGCCGAAAATTGGTCTGGTTAATAAGGGGGTTTACATGCCCAGTGATCAAGTGGTTAATCAGGGGTAGTGGAATTTTGGATTCTATATATGTATTTAATTGATGATATTGTATCCAGTTATTTCTATTTTCTATTCCCATATCCTGCAATTTTGGGAGTCTGGACCAGCCTCGTACTCTCCGTTCTGTTCCATTTCATGAATTTTGTAACTCCAACTGCTGGTGGAAATTCAGGGTTGAAGAATAACAGGTGGGTTATTGGTCCAATCATCGTGGATAGCCCTCCCTTTTTAATACTGTATCCTATATACACTGCTCAAAAAAATTTAAGGAACACTTTGAAAACATATCAGATCTCCATGGGCAAAGATCCCATGTTGGATATCTATACTGATATGGACTGGGTAATGTATTAGGAATGAAAGGGTGGCACACCATTTGATGGTAATGAAAATTATTCACCTACAGAGGGCTGAATTCAAAGACACCCTTAAAATCAAAGTGAAAAAATTCTGCAGCAAGCAACAACTCAAAATGGTCCTCAGTAGTTTGTATGGCCCCCAAGTGCTTGTATGCATGCCTGGCAATATCAGGGCATGCTCCTAATGAGACGACGGATGGTGTCCTGGGGTATTTCCTCCCAGATCTGGACCAGAGCATCACTGAGCTCCTGAACAGACTGAAGTGCAACCTGGCAGCACCGGATGGACCGAAACATAATGTCCCAGAGGTGTTCTTTTGTATTTAGATAAGGTGAGCGTGGGGGCCATTCAATGGTATAAATTTCTTCATCCTCCAGGAACTGGCTGCATGCTCTCACCACATGAGGCAGGGCATTGTCACGCACCAGGAGGAACCCAGGACCCACTGCACCAGTGTAGGGTCTGACAATGGGTCCAAGGATTTCATCCTGATACCTAATGGCAGTCAGGGTGCTATTGTGTAGCTTGTAGAGGTCTGTGTGTCCCTCCATGGATATGACTCCCCAGACTATCACTGACCCACCACCAAACCGGTCATGCTGAACGATGTTACAGGCAGCATAAAGTTATCTGCGGCTTCTCCAGACCCTTTGATGTCTGTCACATATGCTCAGGGTGAACCTGCTCTCATCTGTGAAATACATGGGGCACCAGAGGCGGACCTACCAATTCTGGTGTTCAATGGAAAATGCCAATCGAGCTCCACAGTGTCCGGTAGTGAGCACAGAGCACACTAGAAGATGTCGGGTCCTCAGGCCACCCCCATGAAGTCTGTTACTGATTGTTTGGTCAGAGACATTCACACCAGTGGAATGCTGGAGTTAATTTTGTAGGGCTTTGGCAGTCCTCATCCTGTTCCTCCTTGCACAAAGGAGCATATACCGGTCCTGCTGATGGGTTAAGGACCTTCTACGGCTCTGTCCAGCTCTCCTAGAATAACTGCCTGTCTCCTGGAATCTCCTCCATGCTCTTGAGACTGTGCTGGGAGACACAGCAAACCTGGCAATAACACGTATTGATGTGCCATCCTGGAGGAGTTGGACTGCCTGTGCAACCTTTATAGGGTTCAAGTAACGCCTTGTGCTACCAGTAGTGACACTGACCTTAGCCAAATGCAAAACTGATGAAAAACAGTCAGAAAGGATGAGTAGGGAAAAAAAATGTCAGACACCTCCACCTGAAAAAACATTCCTGTTTTGGAGGTCGTCTCATTGTTGCTCATCTAGTACACCTGTTGTTAATTTCAATTAACAGTAAAGCAGCTGAAACTTATTAACAACCCCCTCTGTATACACAATATCCCAGGAGTTCTGATTCAAAAGTGTTCCTTTAATTTTTTTGAGCAGTGTATTTAGAGTAACTGATACAAAAATTGTTAGTTCTTTTTTTTGTTTGGGTCTATAGTGAGGTTTAATCCATGGGAGGGTTTTTAGTTGTGTTCCTATAATATCTTCTTCTATATTAACCCATTGCTTGTTTTTCGTATTATGATGCCAAACTAGTATCCTAATCAGTGATGCAGCTTGTAAATATTTAGAAAAGACCGGAAGCGCAAGGCCTCCATTATCTTTTGTTCTAGTTAATATTTCTCTTTTTATTCTTGGGTGTTTTTGAGCCCAAATAAAACTTCCCATAGCTTTACATAGGTGCATCATTCTGCTCTTGGAGGTATCAGACGTATTAAAATATATATAATAGTTTTGGCAATATGTTAATTTTCACTATATTAATTCTTCCTATCCACAAATGAATTATTTTATCGTATTTTTGGAATGATTTAATGTTTTTTTTCTGATTATTGAAGAATAATTCAAATCATGCTAATTATTAAAATTGTTTATTATATATATCCCTAAATACTTGATTGTCTCTTTTTTTGCCATTTAAAAGGAAAATCTTTTTTGAAGAAGTGTTTGTTCCTTTTCTTTTAATGATACGTTTAACATTTCTGATTTTTCATAGTTAACTTTAAAATTACTTATTTTCCCATATGGTTTAAATTCCTGTATTAAATTTGGTAATGTTATAATTGGATTTGTAATATATATTAATAAATCTTTTGCATATACTGCCATTTTGTATTAATTTCCTTATATATTCATCCCTTTGTCCTTGATGATGCCCTGGAGGAGGGGCAAAATGCGTCAACGTATTTCCAGTTTTCTGTACCAGTGACGTTACTTCCGGTGTCCCTTGATGAGAACCCGCAACATGCTTATGACTGTCTTGCCAAGCTGTCTCATGAGTGACATATGTTAGTAGCTCAGTGATTTTAATACCGGCAATACTTCACATGTGTTCCTTTTTTTTATCTTTTGCCTCGGTATGTTTTATCTACCTTGATTCTTCTGAGATTTATGGAAGCACCTCTGGAAATGTGTATATTTACATCAGACCTCCTAAATCCTAAGCCTGTTTGACCCTGGACTGCAAAGCTGAGGGTCCATTAACTCTGGTGAATGGGGCCACATGAGGGGAGACCACATAACTGGAAACCTTTATTAACCAATACCTATTGTCGTTGGAAGCACTCAGCACTTTATGAATAGCACTTTTTCCACATTGTGTTTTTATTATTGTGTTATATGTTAGCACTAAGGATGAGCTTTGAATTCAAGTCGAACTCATGTTCGACTCGAACATCATATATTCGATCGTTCGTCGAAATACGAACAAAACGGGTCATTCGCGCCAAATTTGAGTTATGTTTCACAGACCATAATTCACTGCGGCATCGCTGGCTGATGATTGGCCAAGCATGCACTATGACCCGCATGCTTGGCCAATCACAGCTGGCAACAAAAAGAGAGCCATAATTGGCCAAAGCCAGGGTGGCGGTTTAGTACACACCCCACACTTTAAAAGGCCGCCTGCAGGTCGGCCTTGTGTAGTGTGTTGCGGTGGTTGAGAGGACAGAGAGAGTGTCATTTTTTGCAGGTAGATAGAGCAGGCAGGCTAGTCAGTTAATGTTAAAGTGTGTAGAGGATATATATACATATACATCCCAGGTGTTTTACATATATTTATACACTGTATAATTTAGCTAGATCAGTTCTTCCTAATTTACTGGCAGGCAGGTGATTGTGCTAGCTGCAGTATGTGGTTTATTGCCTTGTGTCCTCTGTAGTTTTCACCTAAAGCTACTTGGTGTGTACTGGCCGTGTGCTCTGTAGTTTGCACCTAAAGATTCAGGAGCAGTGATTTTAATGATGCTTAAATTAAAAGAAAAAAACGTTTTTGAGAACCCGGGTCTTGCCCGAGGGAACATGTATCAATGGAAAATAAGTTTTAAAAACTGTCGTTTTTTCAGGAGTCGTGCAAAAAACGACCGTTTGTAAAACTTTTTTTCCATTGATACATGTTCCCTGGGGCAAGACCCGGGTTCTCAAAGACTTTTTCACAGGCATACTATAGACACCCAGCAGGTACAATATTTTAAGGAATTTTAATTATTATTTTTTTTTTATTGAAGCATCATTAAAATCACTGCTCCTGAAAAAACGACAGTTTTTAAAACTTTTTTTCCATTGATACATGTTCCCTGGAGCAAGACCTGGGTTCTCAAAGACGTTTTACGACAATAACTTGCATATTAGGCTTTAAAATTAGCACTTTTGAATTTGAACGTTTGAGTCCCATAGATGTCAATGGGGTTCTAAATGATTGCGCAAACGTTCAGTCCGTTCGAAGGTTCTGGTACCAACCGAACGGGGGGGTGTTCGGCTCATCCCTAGTTAGCACTTTATTCCGCTAGCGCTGTTATTTAAATATTCCATTCATTAAGATTTTAGCAGCTTTGCAACAGCTGCTGTGGTCTTCTTGTTTATTTATGATATTTTTTGATTTACTGTAGTTCACATTATTCCACTTTTTAGTTTGTATTATATGCCTCAGATATCCCTATTTTTTTGTATTGCTGTAGTAAGATGTTCCATCACCAGTACATATAATAGTGGGGACAAAGGACATCCCTGTCGAGTACCATTTGATATCTGTATATATTCGGAAAGCGTCCCATTTGTTCTTATTTTAGCCCTTGAATTGGAGTATAGTATGGAGTATACTCCTATTTGAATTAAAATTTCTTCCAAGAACCGCCATCCCACCCTGTCAAATGCTTTCTAGGCATCTATTGACAGAAGGCATGCTGGTATGGCGGCCCCATATTCTACCAATGTACATGTTTTCATTAAGTAAATCCTGTTTGGTCTAGGTTTCTATGTTTAGGTAAAATAGGTGTCAATCTATTAGCAATTATTTTAGAATATAATCGTATATCTATATATGTGAGGGAAATTGGTCGATAATTACTACATAATGTATAATCCTTTTCTGGTTTAGGAATTAGTGTGATATGAGCCTCTGTATTTTGTGGTGTAAATGTCTGTAATGCCGATATGGAATTAAATGTCTTTTCCATCCAGTTCTGGTCACCAATCAGGAAGGATGTGCTTGAACTGGAGATAGTCCAGAGATGGACAACAAAATGAATACGGGGACTGGAGTACCTCAATTACGAGGAATTACTACAATCACTAAACTAATTCTCCCTGGAGAAGAGACGATTGAGAGGAGATATGATAGCAATATACAAATACTTCAACGGTGATCCCAGCGTATGTAGGAAACTATTCATTCTCAGGGAGTGTAAGATGCTGGAGCCAAACAACGAGATCGGAGGAGATGCAGTTTAACCTTAAGCTGTGTAAGGAGTTTTTCACTGCCAGGGCAATAAGATTGTGGAACTCTCTTCCACAATTGGTGGTGTCAGCAGGAAGTATTGATAGATTTAAATGACTCTTAGATGTACATCTTAGCGATCACAATATCCATGGATATAGGAAATGTATCAACACATGCACACCCACACAGGTTGAACTGGATGAACTACAGTAGTGTCTTTATTCAACCTTACCAACTATAAAAAAAATGGTATGTGGTCCCCCTAAAATTCAATATTAGACCCTTTGAGTCAGGTAAGGATTTTAAGGGGTAACTCTTAACAGTCCCCCCAAAAATCCACACCAGACCCTTATTCAGCTATGCAGGCTGGCAGGCTAGGAAAGGAGGAGCATGTGTCACCCTCCCTTCAGGACCATACCACTTTCCCTCAACATGGGGGGGGTGGAACCTTCTGGAAAAGCACATTGTCCTTTAGTTGATGAGGACAAGGGTCTCTTTCCCAGAATCCTGGGCTCCTTTGGAAGCTCCCTTTAAGAACCAGCCACTCCCCCTATGTGAATAAGTAATGAGTGTATAGTAAAAATAAATGTACTTCTGCGCTGCTAATATAAAGTAAGTGCTATATATTAAATCTAATACCACATATACATGATCATAATTCCAACAAGAAACCGTGGATTTTTTTCAGATGGAATTTTGGCTCAAACTTGTGTCACACAAAATTCCGACCGTCAAGAATGCGGTGACATACAACACTACAATGAGCCTAGAAAAATTAAGTTCAATGATTCCGAGCATGTGTCTAATTGTTTCTGAGCATGCATGTTTTTTTGCGTGTCGGAATTGTATACAGACGATCGAAATTTCCGACGAGAACTTTTCCCGTCAGAAAATTTGAGAACCAGCTCTCAAATTTTTGCTGTCGGAAACTCTGACAGAAAAAGTCAGATGGGGCCTACACATGGTCGGAATATCCGACCAAAAGCTCACATTGAACTTTTCTTGATGGAAATTCTGACTGTGAGTAAGCTGCATAAGAGGTTTCTGCTTAACATTAAAAATTAAAACAAATTTCTTTATTAGTTTAGGCCGATATGTATTCTTCTACATATTTTGGTAAACAAAAATCACAATAAGCGTATATTGATTGGTTTGCGCAAATGTTATAGCATCTACAAAATAGGGGATATATTTATGGCATTTTTATTATTATTTTTTTTTTACTAGTAATGGGGGTGATCAGCAATTTTTAGTGGGACTGTAACATTGCGGCAGACAGATCGGACACTTTTGACACTTTTTTGGGACCAGTGACATTATTACAGTGATCAAAGCTAAAACTAGCCACTGATCACTGTATAAATGACATGACAATGACAGGGAACACTAGAGGGCGATCAAGGGGTTAAGTTCTAACTGTGGGGGGGGGGGTGCAGTGACAATATGTGCACGCGAGCCTGCTTTAGCCAGTAAAGGGACCTCTGTACCGCTACGGCGATTTGCATAGCCGAACCAACCTGCCGCAGTATAACTGCGGTGGCTGGTTGGCAAGCTGTTAATCATTAGATGAACTTTATCGGCAGGCTCAGAGGGTATTTGTGGGACTGGTTTCCCACTGTGCATGCATGAGCCTCAATTGAATTTGTACTACTGAAATAGCCTGAAACAGCTGACTTACCAAATACCACAGGTAATCTGCTACCAAAAGGGTCATCTGCTGCCATTTTTGAAAAATGATGCCCTCCATTTTTTTTTCTTATTTCATTCAAACTGTTCCAGAAGTTTAAATGGAATTGTAGAAAACACATTTATCTGTAAAAATGAAAAAAAAAAAAAAATGATATGAAGGGTTTATTTGAATTTTCATATGAAAGTAACTGTTATAGAACCAGACATGTCAGACAAATCAGAAGCAGCCTAAATGTGACAACCAGTAATTTAACAACATCTACTAACAATAATCTAAAGAGCCCCAAATAAAAGTTAGTAATAAATAAAAGATGAATTGGTGGTTTATTTGATTCTATTAAATTCTATTTACTTCTATTCTATTATATTTACTTACTAATATCATAAAAGGTAAAGAAGGTCGCTACATTATGGTGGTGGGAAAAATTAATGATAATGTGGTCACCTTTTTATCCTATTATGCCCCCAATATTGGCCAGATAGCCTTCTTCCGTACAATGCTGAAAGAAATTATGCCTCATGTATAGGGACATGTAATCTTTGGTGGTGACAGTAATACCTCCTTAGACAAGATATTGGATAAATCTAACCCTAACAAAGCTATTCTAAAACATACCTCTAGACAGAGTAGTGTACTGGCAAATTTACTACATAGCTATGACCTTATTGATGTCTGGAGAGATACTCATCCTACAATTAGAGACTTTATGTTTTATTCCCATGCCCACAAAACATATTCACGAATAGATCATTTGAATGAATGAATGACTTGTATAGCGCAACGCATGCGAACTGAATCGCCTCTGGGCGCTTTTTCCAGCCAGTATCTGCTTGGCTGGTGCGGTCATTTTTACCCCATAGGATCATGACACGCTAGGGACACACAGTCATACACACATATATACAGGGCCAATTTGGACGATCCAATTTACCTACCAGCATGTCTTTGGAGTGTGGGAGGAAACCGGAGTACCCAGAGGAAACCCACGCAGACACAGGGAGAACATGCAAACTCCAGGCAGATGGTGTCGTGGTTGGGATTCGAACCAGCGACCCTTTTGCTGCTAGGCGAAAGTGCTACTCACTGCACCATTTGTTTACTTTATCCCCCTTACTCCCATACATATCATCATCTAAGATATTCCCTATGGCATGGTCAGACCACTCCTTGGTTCAAATTATATTGACAAATCTCTGGTCCAAAACATGCCCATCATCGTGGAGATTAAATGAATCCTTATTGAACGACACTGTCATTGAAAAGGAAATTGAGTTAGCCATTAAGGAATATTTTAGGATTAATTCCTCATCAATTTCCTCTCCTACGATAATATGGGTGGCTCATAAAGCAACTATTCGCAGTAAATTACTTCAATGTGCCTCCAAAGTTAAGCGAGAACGAGATCAAATTATATGCCAACAAGTGCATAAACAACTTCATCTTACTCGAGAACAAAAGGAGAACCCACACATTGATCTTAGATCCCAGATTGATGCAGCCAGAACAACACTGAATTTGAACCTAACCACTAAAGCGGAAAAATATATTAGATGGACTAGACATAAATATTACACTATGGTAGATAAGCCTAATAAATTATTGGCAAGAAAACTCACTCCTAGGTCATTCAACCCTGCACTTCCTAAACTATGTTTACAAAATGGTCACACTCATACTCAAAATCCCCAGCTAATTTTACAAGAATTCTTTAATTTTTATTCTAAATTATATGAAGCTCCAAAAAGTTTTGAAAAGACTAAGGCCTCATACACACGACCGAGGAACTCGTCGTAAATAAAACATCGTTTTCCTCTATGAGTTCCTTGTTAGGCTTGTCGAGAATCTTGACAAGCTTTCTTTGCGTACACACTGTCAACACCAAATCTTGTCGTTCTCAAACGCGGTGACGTTCAACAGGTAGGACGGCAGGGGAAGTTTGATTCCACTGGCATAACCCTTGGGGCTGCTTTTGCTAATCTCATGTTACTGCATGTTAAGTAAAAGCTTGGTAAGAGACGATTTGCACTTTTCAGTCTGTTACAGCGTGACAAATGTGCTATCTCCATTACAAACGCTACTTTTACTGAAGGTGCGCTCCTGTCTCATACTTTATTCTGAGCATGCGCAGGTTTCTAAGCATACACACAAACGTGTTTCTCGTCGAAAACCAGCCCGACGAGGAACACGACGAGGAAATTGAGACTCCCGTTGAGGAAAAAGAGAACTTGTTCTCTTTTTTTCTCGTCGAGTTCCTGGACAGTTTTCTCGATGAAAAACATTCACACGACCTGTTTTCCTCTGCAAAAAAGCTCTGCCACCAAGTTTCTTGATGGATTCCGTCGAGGAAAACGGTTGTGTGTACGAGGCCATAAGCCGAGAATTTTTTACATGATTTGAACCTCCCTACCATATCTAATGAACATTCGGAACTGATGGAAGAGGAGTTTACAGCAAATGAAATATTAACAGCTATTAAATCTATAAATCCATCCAAATCCCCAGGACCGGACGGATTCTCCGGTCATTACTACCGTAAATATTCTGATATCTTGGCCCCACATCTTTGTAAGTTCTATAATGACTTAAGGAAGGGTACACCTCGTCCAAAACAAGAGAACTTGGCTTTTATCCATGTAAACCCTAAACCAAATAAAGACCATAGTGTCTGCACAAATTATTGTCCGAAATCATTAATCAACGTTGACCTTAAACTACTAACGAAAATATTAGCCACCCGTATGAACTTATTTATATCAAAATACATCCACCCAGATCAGGCAGGATTTGTACCCAATAGACAAGCTCTGGACCAGACCAGACCAGACGCATCATTGATATTTTTTCAGCTTTGAACTCAGGCTGGGACGGGGGAGGTCAAAGGGGAGCATTGTTGATGCCCATAGATTTACATAAAACATTTGACTCCCTGACCTGGGATTATTTATTCTTCATATTGGAACGATACGGATTTGGCTCAAAATTCCTCACAACGCTTAAAATTATATACAATGCCTCTACAGCAAAAATAGTAGTGAAAGGTTACAAATCTCAAAATATAGATATAAACAGAAAAAAGAGCTATCGGTGTCTGTCTTATGCGGTGCCACATCCAAAGAAAAAGTCAGAAGAAAGAATTGGGTCCCCTAACTGGACTTTTAAGGCAATAACAATTTGGTGCCTTAAAAGTCCAGTTAGTGGACCCAATTCTTTCTTCTGAAAATATAGATATAGGTAGAGGTACCCGCCAGGGTTGTCCCCTTTCTCCTTTATTGTTTATTTTAGCATTAGAACCATTAGCTATCAACATAAGGGAACATCCAGACATAATGGAAGTGATCGAGAACACAAATGCGGATTGTTCGCTGATGATATTCTGTTGCTCCTTTCCTCCCCGATCACATCTTTGCCAAATCTGAATGTGGTATTACGTCATTTTACAACTTTTACTGGACTACAGGTAAATCATTCTAAATCACAAGCTCTCAATAAATCTTTACAACCTACCACAGTACAATCTTTACGTGAATCTTTTCCCTTTAATTGGAAAAAATAATCATTACCTTACCTGGGAATTAATCTGACCCCCACTATTACCAATCTATACAAACAAAATTATCCCCCCCTCTATTGTAAATTATTGGAGAATCTTCAAAGTTGGTATAACAATCCCCCCTCATGGTTCGGTAGACTGTACTCAGTTAAAATGATAATTCTACCAAAAATATTGTACTTATTCAGATGCCTTCCTATATCGATAAAAAGTACAGATTTGAAAAAGTTTCAGGCAAAATTGCTCACTTACATATGGGGTGGTAAAAAATCCAGAGTGAACAAACAAACATTATATACCCCTAAAGTAAAAGGAGGTTTGGGTATTCCCAATGTACTAAAATATTTTCAAGCCACACAACTATCTCAATTGATTCGTTTTCATACTGAGCAATCTAAACCATTATGGATGAAATTGGAATCCTTTCTGTACCCCAACATTAGTCACTTAATGTGGATAAAAGGAAGAGACAGACCAACTATTTTATGTCTGTCTTTATCCTTTTCCCTTAATTTATGGGATAGACTATCCACCACACACAAACTTAAATCTCCACATGCTCCCTTAGCACCATTGATCAATAATCCCTCATTTCTCCCTGGTCTACGTCCACAAGATTTTTCATGGTGGACTAATAAGGGTTTGATAAGGATAGCGGACCTATATGATCATAAGGGCGCCTTAACGAAATCGACGCTACAGAAACTATTAAATTTGCCCGATTCGGAATGCTACCGCTACACTCTCATACAAAATTTCTTAATGAAATTAAACCACATTTCTAATTTATCAACGTTCACTCCTATGGAGAATCTTTGTAGGTCTCTCGATAACGACTTTGTTGTCTATTCCTAAAGCGCAGGGTTGTACTATCATTAGAGGGCCACCATTTAGTACTATTTTATATATCACTGATCTATGGTATGCTATCCTTAAACTCTCAAAAACTATTTTACATGCAACAGTGGGAACAGGATATTGGTTCTTCTATGGAAATTGAAGACTGGAATAAATTAGTCCTAAATGCTTCTAAATCGATCATCAACACATCTTTAATAGAAGCAAATTATAAGGTCTTGTTGAGGTGGTACATGGTTCCAGCTTCTTTTGTCCAAGGAGCATCACCACATTGCTTTAGAGGATGCAGTACTGAAGGAACCATGTACCACATTTGATGGACCTGCCAAAAGGTGAGGAAATTCTGGATACGTACCTATAATTTTATATATTCCTTAACCCATGTGAACCTCACAAAATCCAGTATGGGAACCCTGGTTTAACTATCTTACGACTACTTAAAGCGGATATGCCACTAAAAAAATATATTAAAAGCCAGCAGCTACAAATACTGCAGCTGCTGACTTTTAATATAAGGACACTTACCTGTCCTGGAGTCCAGCGCCGATCGCAGCAGATGACGAGCCGATCGCTCGTCACCCTGCTGCTCCCCCCTCCATCCACGGTGAGGGAACCAGGAAGTGAAGCGCTCCGGCTTCACTGCCCGGTTCCCTACGGCGCATGCGCGAGTCGCGCTGCGCCCGCCGATTGGCTCCCGCTGTGTGCTGGGAGCCGAGTGTTCCCAGCATACAACGGGGGACGGACGGGAAGCAAGGAAAAAACCCGTCTTTTGCCCGTATCGTAGGGCCGGAAGTGGGTGCAGATACATGTCTGTAGACAGGTATCTGCACCCCCCTCCCCCCTGAAAGGTGTCAAATGTGACACCGGAGGGGGGGAGGGTGCCGATCAGCGGGACTCCACTTTAGAGTGGAGATCCGCTTTAATGTTATGAGAATTCCCTTGAAGTTTCTATTTTAAGTTAGAGAGCACTCTCTCCCCCTCCCCCCCCTTTTTTTACCCTCTCCCCCTCTCTCTTTTTTCTATACTATCACTATCTTCTTTACTCACTGAACTGTTTTTTTGTGAAATCACTTGTTCTGTATACTTCTTTGAAGCCAAAGACAGCATTAGCATTTTTAGGAAGACAGCATAAGCAGCCAATGTTATTTCTCACAAAACAAGTTTCCATTACATGCATTTTATGGCCTGGGTATCTGTTACTTACAGTATATACTCGAGTATAAGCCAAGTTTTTCAGCCCTTTTTTTAGGGTGAAAATGCCCCCCCTCGGCTTATACTCGAGTCAGTGTACCGGAAAGATGCAGGCCGCAGCTTTGGCCTAGTCTTCGGATCCGGATATCATTTTTCTCCTCCCGGCCTCTCCACCAGCACTGCATCCTGGCCTCCCTGGTGTCTGGCTCCCTCACCGCTAGCAGATCCTGCTCCATGGGCTTCCAACCGGGCGGGGGTCTGAACAGGACCGTGCCCTCCGCATGGCGGCAGCCCCAAATCCAGACCACGGCTTAGGCCTAGTTCCGGGATCCAGCGGCCATCTTGATACTCCTAGTCTCTCCACCAGCGCTGCATCCCTCGTTTCCTGGCTTCTGCACTCAGGCCTATGGACGCTTCCTACATCCTCCAGGTAAGTGGCAAAGTGAGGTTGCAATGGGCACAGTAATGTTGGGCACAGTAATTTTGCAATGGGCACAGTAATGTTGGGCACAGTAATGTTGCAATGGACACAGTAATGTTGGGCACAGTGATGTTGCAATGGGCACAGTGATGTTGGGCACAGTGATGTTGCAATGGGCACAGTGATGTTGAGCACAGTGATGTTGCAATGGGCACAGTGATGTTGCAATGGGCACAGTGATGTTGGGCACAGGGAGGTTGCAATGGGCACAGTGATGTTGGGCACAGCGATGTTGGGCACGGTGAGGTTGCAATGGGCACAGTGAGGTTGCAATGGGCACAGTGATGTTGGGCACAGTGGGGCATGCAAATGGGCATAGTGAGGCGTTCAAATGGCCACAGTGTAGCTGCAAATGGGCATTGTTGACACTCTTTTCTGCTTACAGTAGCTGCCGCATTCTCACCCTAGGCTTATACTCGAGTCAATACGTTTTCCAATTTCTTTGTGGTAAAATTAGGTACCTCGGCTTATACTCTGGTCGGCTTATACAGTATTCCTTTTTACTGGCGTATTGTTTGCTAGTTCTGCGCCTGTGTGGATAGTCTTCTGGGAAAACAAGATTAGAGGCTTGGATATTTTTTGTATCATACAGATTTGGATATGAGACAGAATGTAATATGCTCTGCCTTGAAAGGATAAAATCACAGGTTTGGGATTTTGCTCTGTTTTAGATGTAAGGACGTCAGGAAGGAATATCCCCTGTAGGGAAAGATATCCTCACAAACACTTTCAGAATAAAAAATCCTATTTGAAAGTAATAAGAAGGCAAAGATGGCTTCAGTACAGAAAAACCTGTAGCAATAAATTAGTTACAATCGTAGTGGAAACGAGACAAAATAAATAAATGCATATGCTGCAAAAGAATGAAGAGAAAGCAAAACAGCTGATGGTTTTTAATATACATCTGTCAAATCTGAAGATCTGTAAAATACATAAAAAAAAATAAAAAATCAGCAGCAGAAATAAAATGTTCTGTCTTTCTTTTGCCAGATACACATTGTTATTTCTAGAAATAGCAAGAAAACCTCTCCCTTTAATGACAGCACGTAGGATGTATTTTACGCAGAGCATTTCTTAAAATTTAAAGACGTACAATTGAACTAAATGGTACTGAATGAGATGTATGGAGGGAACAGGATATACAGTAGAAGCCATGTGATACTAGGTTATTGGAGATCAGACTCTGATGGGATAGCACTTGAATCAGTTTGGACCTATTCCTCAATTTCCTTTTATATCTCCCATTTTCTACATGCCAGATAACATTTGTTATTTACTAACATAAAAACAGATTTCCAAACTTCTGGTACTCATTGGGGGTTATTTACTAAAACTGAAGAGTGTACAATCTGGTGCAGCTCTGCATAGAAACCAATCAGCTTCCAGGTTTTAGGCCGGGTTCACACTGGTGCGACAAATGCTCCGACATTGGGAGCTCATGTCGCATGACGTGTGAAAACCAATGTTTCCCTACGGGAGCCTTCTTAACTGGTCCGACACAAGTCGGTCCGACTTTGAAATGCTCCCTGCTCCGACTTTGATCCTACTTCAGCCCATTGAATATCATGGAAGTCGGATCAAAGTCGGAAAGCTGTCTTGCATGCCCCGACTTTGGCATGCGACTTGTGCTCTGCTGATCTTGAGGGGGAACTCCACGCCAAATTTTAAATAAAAAAATGTCATGGGTCCCACCTCCAAGAGCATACGAGGCCCTTGGGTCTGGTATGGATTTAAAGGGGAACCCCTACGCTGAAAAAAACAGCATGGGGGTCCCCCCAAAATCTATACCAGACCCTCATCCGAGCATGCAGCCCAGTCGGACAGGAAAGGGGGTGGGGATGAGCGAGTGCCCCCCTCCTGAACCGTACCAGGCTGCATGCCCTTAACATGGGGGGGTGGGTGCTTTGGGGCAGGGGGAGCCCTGCAGCCCCACCGCCCAAAGCACCTTGTCCCCGTGTTGATGAGGACAAGGGTCTCTTCCTGACAACCCTGGCCGTTGGTTGTCGGGGTCTGTGGGCGGGGGCTTATCTGAATCTGGGAGCCCCCTTTAATAAAACACACTAGACAGGTTTTTAACCACTTAAGCCTCGTACCATTTTGTTGCTAAATGCCCAGGCCAGGTTTTGCGATTCGGCACTGCGTCGCTTTAACAGACAATTGCGCGGTCGTGCGATGTGGCTCCCAAACAAAATTGGCGTCTTTTTTCCCACAAATAGAGCTTTCTTTTGGTGATATTTTATCACCTTTGCGATTTTGATTTTTTGCGCTATAAACAAAAATAGAGCGACAATTTTGAAAAAAATTCAATATTTTTTACTTTTTGCTATAATAAATATCCCCCAAAAACATATATAACATTTTTTTTCCCTCAGTTTAGGCCGATACGTATTCTTCTACCTATTTTTGGTAAAAAAAATCGCAATAAGCGTTTATCGATTGGTTTGCGCAAAATGTATAGCGTTTACAAAATAGGGCATAGTTTTATTGCATTTTTATTATTATTTTTTTTTACTACTAATGGCGGCGATCAGCGATTTTTTTCGTGACTGCGACATTATGGCGGACACTTCGGACAATTGAGACATTTTTGGGACCATTGTCATTTTCACAGCAAAAAATGCATTTAAATTGCATTGTTTATTGTGAAAATGACAGTTGCAGTTTGGGAGTTAACCACAGGTGGCGCTGTTGGAGTTAGGGTTCACTTAGTGTGTGTTTACAACTGTAGGGGGGTGTGGCTGTAGGTCTGACGTCATCGATCGAGTCTCCCTATAAAAGGGATCACTCGATCGATGCAGCCTCCACAGTGAAGCACGGGGAAGCCGTGTTTACATTCGGCTCTCCCCGTTCTTCAGCTCCAGGGAGCGATCGCGATGGGGCGGCTATAAACAAATAGCCGCGCCGTCATCCCGGATCGCTCCCCGCGGGTTACTGACCGCTGCATGTTCTGGGGGGGCCCGATCGGACCCCCGACCCGCGGAAAGGCGGGGACGTACATGTACGCCCATATCCCTGTACGTGCCATTCTGTGGACGTACATGTACATGCGGCGGGCGTTAACCGGTTAAATTAATTTATTAGGCAGCTCCGGGGTCTTCTTCTGACTTTGGGGATCTTCTTCCGACTCCAGGGTCTTCTTCTGACTTCAGGGGTCTCTTCCGACTCTCTGGCCTCTTCTCCCGCTTTCCGGTGCCTTCTCCGCTCTCCCCGGTTCTTCTCTCACTCTCTGTGCTTTCTACCTTCTGCCGGGCTCTTCCGCTATCTTCTTCCAGCTCTTTTACTAGCATGGGCCCGGTCTTCTCTGTCGTCTTCTTCCCTCTTCTCTTCTAACGATGTTGACATGACAATCTCTCCCGCTGTAATGCCGTGTGCATGGCGCGCAACGATTTAAATAGGCATGGGGCGTGGCAATGATGAGCACTGGTGAGGCTGCACTGATGGGCATTGGTGAGGCTGCACTGATGAGCACTGGTGAGGCTGCACTGATGGGCATTGGTGAGGCTGCATTGGTAGGCACGAATCAGGCTGCACTGATGGGCACTGATGAGGCTTCACTGAGGGGCACTGATAACGTTTTTGTTAATACCAGTAATTATTTTGTAACTTATTTATGCATAAAACATTTAAGTGACAATTCATGAGATAATTTATGGGGCCGTGTTTAGGGGTGGAATTAGGGGTGGGGCAAATGGTGGCAAGTAACCCTTAAGGCCTGGCTAGTAGCTCAGGACATTACATTTTCAGCCCTGTTCTAGTACATATGTCAGCAAAATTGAATACCCACATGCAGTTTCAGTGCTGGAAACCTATAAATATTTTGTTTAAATTTGACGTGTTAGAGCCGGTTCACACTGGGGCGACTTGCGATCCGACTTCATGTCGCCTCAAGTCGTCCCAAGTCGCGCTGTAGAGAAAAACAATGGAAGTGAATGGGAGCGGTGTTAATACACACGACTCAAGGCGATCCGACTTCAGAAAAGGTTCCTGTACTACTTCAATCCGACTTGTAGCCGATTTGTACCCATTGATTTCAATGGAAATCGCCTCAGAAGTCGGATCACTGTCTTAACTGAAGCGACTTTCCAGGAAGATAACATACATTTCTCAGGCAAACCTCTCCTGCCCCCCTCCCTCCCCCTCCCTCTCCCAGAGCTGATTGTTGTTTGATTGGCCACTGGAAAGCCTCCTGTCCTGGAGACGACTTCAAGTTGTGTTGTAAATTGCCCCAGATCGCCCTGTGGTTCATGTTCAAGTCGTGTCGGAGTCGCCTCTGAAAGTCGCGCTGGAAGTCATGTCGCCCTAGTGTGAACCGACTCTTACTAATTTTGTTTTGTTGATTTGTTTCAGTTGCGTTTAACTTGTTTTGTTTATTAATTTGATGCAAACACAAACTTTGGTTCTACAGGTCATAGTATAACTAATAGTAATTAATCATATTAATAGAACCTATTCTTTAATGTTGAAGGCATTTTATTATTTATTATTATCATAGAGCAGAGGATGTAACGTGGATGAGAAACAAAGCAACTTCGGCACTGCGCGGCACAAGTTGCCGAAAGAAGCCGGACTGCGAGTCGGCTCTATACGCCGCCTGCGCACTGACGTTCGTCTTCTTTCGGCAACTCATGACGCGCAGTATGCAACGGTTGGAAGCCTGTCAATCAATTAGGAACGCCCAGTCCTGCAGAAGACATACCCGGAAGCGGTGGTGAAAATATGGTATGTACGGGGATAAAATAAAAAAAAACAGCCGATTGTCATTCTGACAACTCAGCTGAATGTAATGTTAAAACATTTTTTTTTGGGTGAACCCCCGCTTTAAATGTGACAACTACTGGGTATAGATTTATATATTTTTTTAATATAGATTTGTAGTATTTCAAAGTAAGAGCTGTGGATAATGTGCTAAACATGCTGAAACATTACTGGTGTGGGTTGCAATCTGTACCCAAAAAAGGCATCTGCTGCAAAAATGCTCCAGTGAAATGGAGTAGCGATAGAGAATATAAACTCTGCAGGCAGCAGGCAGGAATATTGTCTATAGTCAGTACAGTGCCAGCAGTGCCAAAATATTCATCCTGGTAGTAAGCAGGAACATGGTCGAAGTAGCGGGCCAGGAAAGAATGGGGACAGGGGTAGAGGCTTCTCCCACCCAAATCTCTTTTGTAGCCTCCAGGCAACCAGACCCTAATCCGGGAATGAGAAAACTAAAAAATTATTTTTTTCATCCAGAAAAACAATTCTGGAGCCCCTCACATATGTGAGACCCCTGTGTTCCCACTAGTATAGCAGGGTAAAAGATCAATCCAAGGGGCAGGCAAAAAACGTGGTCAAACAGTCCAGGGTCAGTTCCAGAGCAGGCAGAGGTAGGTACAGTTTAGCGTTAGGCAAAAGTGTGGTCGTATAACAAGCCAGGGTCAGTTCCAGAGAAGGCAGAAGTATGTTTAGGGTTGGGCAAAAGAGTGGTCGTATAACAGGCCATGGTCGGTTCCGGAGAAGGCAGAAGTATGTTTAGGGTTAGGCAAAAGAGTGGTCGTGTAACAGGCCATGGTCGGTTCCGGAGAAGGCAGAGGTATGTACAGTTCAGTGCAGTGGCATAAGGGGTGTGGGGGGAAATTACAGGAAATGAGAATTGCGTTTACCATACGTCCCTAATAATGTAGAAACGTATGGTAACGGCGGAAACATGTACCAATACAGAGGCCTGGTTGGGAAGGACAATCGGGACAGTAATACGTGGTGTCTCTTCGAATTCCTCTTCTGGAGCACACCCGGCACTTCTTCTGACTTCTGTAGCCTGATTCACGGGGGGGGGGGTTTCTCAGGAAAGTGACAATCGTGGAGTCTGCTCACAGAATCAGTGCAAATATTTTCTGGGGGGTTTTCAGGGTACAAAAGGGCGGTGATGACTTCTTCTTGATAGTCCAGATATGATACAGGGTTCTCTGATGATTTTTTGTAGATAACATAGGAGTTATAGAAGGCCAAACTAAACAAATAAATGGACAATTTCTTATACCAGTGGCGGGATTTTCTTGTGGGAAGGTAGGGTTCTATCATCTGGTCATTGAAGTCCACTCCCCCCATTAACAAATTATAGTCATAGATGCATTCTGGTTTTTGGATTGGGCCGGTTCTTTTGGGGACTTCCACGTGGGTGTCGTCGTGGATTGATGTGAGCATGTGGACGTTCCGTTTGTCCCTCCACCTGACAGCCAATATCTCCTGGTTCCTCAATGTTGCAGACTCCCCTCGTCTGAGCTTTTCATTCACCAGTTTTTGCAGGAAGCCTTTTCTATTGGGTCTTATTGTGCCACATGCTGGGGTATTCCTAAGGTAAAGACAGCGAAACAGGGGCAAGCTGGCGTAGAAATTATCCACATAAAGGTGGTATCCCTTTCCAAAGAGTGGATAGATCAGATCCCAGACTACTTTTCCGCTGACTCCGATATACTCTGGGCATTCAGGGGGATGCAGTTGGGAGTCCTTCCCTTCGTACACCATTAAGGAGTAGAGGTACCCTGTGGCTCTGTCGCATAGTTTGTACATGTTGACCCCATATCGGGCCCTTTTGCTGGGGATGAACTGCTTGATGCCCAGCCTGCCTGAGAATTTGACAAGGGACTCATCCACGGATATGTTCTGTTCAGGGGTATATAATTGGGGAAATTGTTGAGAGAAAAAATTTAGGAGTGGCCGAATTTTATATAGTTTGTCAAAAGCAGGGTCATTTCGGGAAGGGCACTGGGCGTTGTCGTTAAAGTGGAGGAACCGCATAATTATTAAATATCGGGATCTTGGCATAAGGGAGGAGAAGAGTGGCATGTGGTGAATGGGTTTGGTGGACCAGTAGGAGTACAATTGTTTTTTTTTTTGAAAGTCCCATAGTAAAAGTTAGGCCTAAGAAAATTTTGAATTCCTCCACGGTTAGTTCTCTCCACTCAAAGGGGCGGGCATATCTGGAACCAGGGTTGCTTTTTAAAGAAAACTAGGGTTGGGACTTTAAATGAGGCGTATGAAAAACACACGCCTCCATCCCTATTGGATACAAAAAAAAAGTTTTTTTTTGGGACTTTAAATGAGATGCGTTTTTAAACAAACAGTAGTATAAGTAAAATAGTAAACGTTTATAACCAGGCTCATACATACCACCCAAACAGCAAGCCAAATTCAACTGTCTAACTGTATATGTTAAAAGCAGAGATTGGTTGCACGCATTTGCAAGTACATGAGTAAGCTGCAGAGCCCGCGCCAAGGCTCTCTGCGATCTGCAGTCCTAACTAAACTTTTGAAGTCTCCTCAATGGAGGCATGTAAAGACTAATGGGTAGATGGAGGACAGGTGACTAGGGGTGTGTCCCCGCCTCCACCTATGCTTGGTATTGTGGTGAAGAGCACTGGAAAAAAAACGCATAATAGTATAAGGGTATCAGCAAAACGCATCTCTATCCCTATATGGTACAAAGAAAACTAGGTTGCTTTTTATGTACTGCTGTGCGTAGAGATTGCACTGGGCCACAATGAAGGATAGCAAATCTTCGGTGAAAAGTAAATTAAAAAAATTAAGCATGGAAAAATTATCGGTGTTCCCCTGGACACCTGGCTGGGCAGTGAAAGGGGGGATATTTGCTGCTCCGGAATAAGGGGGAAGCCACAGGGGGTTTTGAAGGCCATAGGGAAGGCTGGCATGGCCCCTATCCCTTTGGGGCTGAGATGACACCCTACTGGTGCCTAGCCTTTGTTGCAGTGGCACATCGCTTGAGGTGAACGGCACATCGCTTGAGGTGGACGGCACATCGCTTGAGGTGGACGGCACAGCGCTTGAGGTGGACGGCACAGCGCTTGAGGTGGACGGCCCTGCGCGTCTGGGAGTAGGCCGCTTCTCCACGCCAGAACCCTTTCTTTTCCTGGGCACACGTTCCTCTTCAGATTCTGAATCAGACCCACTGTCTATAACGGGTTCATAGGCCGAATCCAAATCGTAAAGAGACTCCTCGCTGCTCTCATCGCTCATGGTTAGTAGACGCTGGTAGGCCTGCTCACCGGTAAATAATTTTTTTGCCATACTGGTGGCTGGTGAGGCTGCACTGCAGAGCACTGTGGTGGCACTGGTGGGCACAGGTGGACACAGTTGGGCACAGGTGGCACGGGTGTGGCTCTGGTGGGCACATGCGGCACTGGTGGGCACAGGCGGCACTGGTGGGCACAGGCGGCACAGGTGGCTCTGGTGGGCACAGGTGGCTCTGGTGGGGCTCTGGTGTGCACTGATTAGCAGAACAGGCAGCACTGGTGGGCACAGGCAGCACTGGTGGGCACAGGCAGCACTGGTGGGCACAGGCGACACAGGTGGCACTGGTGGGCACAGGTGGCACTGGTGGCACAGGCGGCACTGGTGGCACAGGCGGCACTGGTGGGAACAGACGGCACTGGTGGGCACAGGCGGAACTGCAGTGGCGCAGATAAGGACTTATGGGCACAGGTGGCACTGGTACGGCACTGTTTTGGCACTGGTATAGGACTGTTGTGGCACTGGTGCGGCTCTGGTGACACTGGTGCGGCTCTGGTGACACTGGTGTGGCACAGGTGGCACAGATGTGGCACTACTGGGCACAGATGTGGCACTGTTGGGCACAGATGTGGCACTATGGACACAGATGTGGCTCTATTGGGCACAGATGTGGCACTTTAGGCACAGATGTGGCACTATTGGGCACAGATGTGGCACAGATGTGGCACTATGGGCACAGATGTGGCACTATGGGGCACTTATTGGCAATGGTAAGGTCAGCAACACTCACAGTTTATCTCCTCTTCTCTCCCGCTGATACTGTGTGAGGAGAGGAGAGGAGATGAACTTTCCCTGACCTCCTGTGTTTACATTGTGATCGCGCCGTCATTGGACGGCACGATCACATGGTAAAAGACCGCTGTTATTGGTCAGTTACCGTGATCTGTGTAGCGCACGGAAATTTCTTTGTGCGCGCCCGAGGCGGCGCACATTACTGATTCTGCTGGGGGACGTTACATAACGTCCACCCCCAGTTAGGCAACCACCTTGCCGCCGTTATATGACGGCGGCTGGTGGTTAAGTGGTTAATAAGCCTTGTAAATGCAAAAAAAATAAAGCTAATTAAAACTCTTGCTTTAAACAATCTTAAAGTTGGAATTGTGAATACTATAAGATTTAGTTAGCATTAAAATGATCATATTTAATATACTGCACTGTTAGCGTGAACTTCCATAATACAATTATTTCATTATTTTTGTAGGTAATTCTGTACCCATTACCAAGCTTTTTATCCTGAGTTGTTTAGTTGCTGTTTTTCATGCTTGCTGACCTCCTCCTGGTTTGAGGAAATGTACTTGCTGTTCAAACAGCACAACAGCACATATTGGAAGGTATTTTGGAATTAGTGTACAGGCCTAAGGCAGTTAATAGCCTCCCTAGATATTGTAAGGCTCAGCTGGGGCAGCCAATTAAGCATATCATAAAATTAAGCTCAATATTCTCTGTGTGTTTACTTTATCCAAAGGGATGGATTATGCATTCTCTCTGTGTAAAGAGATTTTACTTTTTATGTGCTTAAGGTTGGCTCATGTGTGCAGCACTAATTTTTGGCAGTCTTTCTCTAGAAGAAAAAAAAGACCACTTTTCAGTCAAAAATCATGTTTTTTTTTTGTAGTTGTATAGCAGAGTCTTATCTTAAACAAAATATAAAAATTGCTAATGACAAATGACATCATGTGTATGTTAAACCGTCGAAATACAGAAATGAGCACCAGACCAAAACCAGATGAAAGAGTCCAAGATCATTTAAATTGTTAATAAATCGCATAAAAAAAGTCAATATGTTTCAGGGGCAACAACACTTGACCTTCATCAGGACTCAACACAGAATAAAACCTGTATAAAACCTACAATGTGTGATCCGAGGTATTTGTCTGGCTGATTAACATCGGTAGGGATACATGACAGATCATTTGTCCTGCTATAGCACTTCTGCCCTAGCGCGGTATTTTTTACTTTACATCCGCCCTTCTTGTGGTGTTTCCAATTGATGGGTTGAACTATAGTTAGCTAAGTGACACGCATATCATTGGAACATTTGCTGTGGGACGTCTCTTACACTGGGCGGACCCGCAATCTCTGTTTGACTGGCGCGCGCTCCATTGAGGTATGCGATGTGGGAACTTCCGCCCTTACATCGCGCGACCCGACGCTTTATGTCCGCCCAAAATGTAAAGATATTTGATTGGATGGACGCACTGAATGACGAGCGCGACGCATACAGGCTGATGCTTTGCGGTCGAATCGTCTGATTGGATGGCTCGGTCCGCTACAGGTGAAAGCCTTTAGATTAAGTGTACTGCAGGATATTTAAAGAACACTGAGGTACATGTAGCCAATCCCATGAATAAGTCATTTTATGACGAAACATGTCGGGGCGTGGCTACAGTTTGAACTTTTGATCACTTGAACTAACGTGAGAGGCCTCTGCATGTTATACTACGCTAGTGACCAGCAATCGAGAGTTTTTCTACAAACGTGGGTTACAAGCACAGTGCAGATGGAGTGGTGAGAAGCATCCGTTTGTTTACATAGGTCCGCCGTGACCGTAGTTCATCAGCTACATGAATATTGAGGAAGTTCTGCTTTGTTTTGATTCACGAGTTTGATTTCATTTACTTTTGTGAGTGCAACTTTTGCAGAATTTATGTGGTGTGTCATTAAACCGTTTTTACGTTATCACACTATTATACGCTTTCTTCATTATTTATGAGGATCTCATCTATCACATTGCTGGAATTGGAATTCTACTTAATGGTTTGAGAAACGTTTACATGCTTTTGTGCCAAAACACGAGAGTGTCAGGCAACTCGTTCTGGTGAGTGGCCAATTTAATTGGTGGAGGATTCACTTTGCACATCGGGTGTGGTGGAAGATTTCTTTGAAGATTACAGATTTGAGAAGGAAAAAAGTTTTCCTCGTTTTTTTTCCAACACCTATGAACTGTTTTTGTTTTGAACACTTTATTTATTCACGGGTTTATTCAACTGTTCTATTGATTTATTTATTGATTTATTTATAATTTTTTTGGTTCACTTGTGTGGGTCATACACACATTATCGCTGTTTATATATGATTGGAATTTAAACCACATTGTTTGAATACACTATATATACACTGTCACATTTACCTTATTTAAAACAGCAGCTGTGGACGTCTGCTCTTATTCATTCTTCAGCGCAGCGGTGGGAGTCACTAGGGTGCGATTATTGTGATTACCATCTTTTTTCATATACTTTACATTTAACCGCTTGCAGCTATGGAAGCCATCAATTATTTCTCTAACAGGCAAATGAATGCTGATACTATTTTTTCCTCCAATCATGAAATGAAGGATTGTGAGGTAGATTATCCGGGTACACTAAAACTATTAGAACATCTACTTGAGAAGCAAATTAAAGCCTGGTGGGATGTTTTTACTTTTGCATTTTATAACAAGGAATGGTTAATTTTTAGAAGTCTTCGGTGGGAGGTCACACCCCAGGACGGTCTTAATGATAAAATATATATGGATGATTTGAATTTTTTTTTTTAATAAAGTTGGCAATGAATTACAAGCCTTAGGCCCCGTACACACGATAGAATCCATCCGCAGATAAATCCCAGCAAATGGGTTTCTGCGGATAGATCCTATGGTGTGTACACGCCAGCGGATCTGTTTCCGCGGAGAAATCTCCTCTGGGATGGATTCCAGCAGATCGGATATTTGCTGTGATGCACAACAAATCCATCTGCTGGAATCCATTCCAACGGATGGATCCGCTCGTCTGTACAGACTTACCGGATCCATTCGTCCAAAGGGATTCCCCGCACGCGTCGTAATGATTTGACGCATGCGTGGAATTCCTTATATGACAGCGTCGCGCCCGTCGCCGCGTCATAATCGCGGCGACGGCGCGACACGTCATCGCCAGAGGATTTCCGCGCGGATTTCAATGCGATGGTGTGTACACTCTATCGCATAGAAATCTGCGGAAATCTTTGAGAGGATTTATCCGTGGAAACGGTCCGCTGGACCGTATCTGCGGATAAATCCTCTCGTGTGTATGGGGCCTAAGTCCTGAAAAGGAAACAGATCAAACTCAGTCTGTTAAATGAACAAATTAAAATTATACAGACTAAGTTAGAACCAATTAGTGATTCTCTTATGATTAAAGAATTCAATATTAATATGAAGAAGAAATTAGAAAAAGTGGACAGAGATACACAGAAACAAAAAGTAAAGAAATATAACAGGGACTCTGAAGATTTTACTAATAATAAGATCTATGCTTGGCAAAATAACACTGCTCCAAATGATGACACTATCAATGAGGGTGCAGAACAGCAACATATTGAAACTGCACTCCCAAAAAAAGATACAGTTAAACCAAGTGTGAAGGGCACTGCAGGAAAAAGCATACGACCGCCTCCTATTCAGGTGCGGAATAACGCACCATTACCAATTAGAGATGGTCAGTCTTTCACACCATATGGATCGCCTGGGCCATCGCAATTTGATAGGGAGAGTTATCAGTATAACTCACAATATCAGTCACCCAGAATGTATCAAAAGCAAGAAAGTAATGAATATTATAGCCAGTACCCCCAACAGGGCACTCAGCAATGGTATCAACACCATTACCCCCCCCCCCCCCCCCCCCCCGGCTATCATTCAGGACCTGGACAGGTTCCTACCTCCAATAGGTTTCAACCGTTGGAGGGAAATGAACACGGGGGATATTACCACCATCAACCTTTTTTAGGACAAAGGGGGAGTGGTGGAAGAGGAGGAACTCTGAAGAGGTCATCATACCAGATGCCCAACAAGGGGGGAGGCAGGAATGGTCCTCATTATCCTCCCAACAGAGATGGAACATACAATCAAAGAGAAGAACGGGCTGCAGAGCAGGAAGACGGAAACAACAATCCCAAAAAAAGGATGAGGAAAACCTAGATAAAGGCATCTATAATCTCAGCAAAGTCACTTTGAGCCCGAAAGAGCTAAATATTCTTAACACTGGTCTTAAATGCGCACCAAGAAAGAGTATGAACAAGTTTGACATTTATATTGACACGCAGAAATTTATTAGAACATTGAATTTGAAGAAGTATTTTTTGAGCCATCTGGTGGAATCTTCTATGAGGAGTAAGATCATGAACACCAATATTGACAGTGGTCTAAAAAACAGATCACTTTTTAACCCTCAAAACTCCAACAATCACTTTGTTGAGGTGTTTAAGCAACTTGTATTGAAGGACATAGAAGATCTACCTCAAAAAAAGAACGTTAACCCGGAATATATAAGAAGGTGTGAAGGCTCTTGAAAAGAAAAATATATCATTATCCGCCCGGCGGACAAAGGGGGAGGGGTCGTAGTTTTGGATAAAGAGTTTTATCAGAAACAACTCACTGAATTATTGCAAGATTGTACTACATACAGGAGACTAGGATCAGACCCCACAGAGGCTTACAAGTTTCAACTTGATGCTCTGGTTGAATGGGGCTATCAGATCCAGGCTTTGAACATCAAAGAATTTAAGTATCTAGCCCCCACTTTCTGTAGGATCCCGGTAATTTATACTCTACCAAAGATCCATAAAAATGCAATCACACCTCCAGCCTGCCCAATTGTTAATGGGATTGGTTCCGTCACCGCCAGACTGGGCGAATATCTTGATAAATTTCTTCAACCCAGTGTCAAAGCAACGAAGGCATATTTAAAAGACACATCTGATTTATTACAGTCCTTGGATAAGTTGACCATTAAGCCTAATTCAGAAATCTTTTTTATTACTGCCGATGTGGCATCTCTCTATACAATCATCCAGCACGAGGATGCTGCATTAGCCCTTAATTGGGCTTTAAGCAAAAGAGAGGATATTCCACATAATCATAAGCGATTTCTGGGCCATGCATTGGAGTTTTGCATGTCCCATAATTATTTTTGGTTTAATGGCTTTTTCTTTTTACAACAGGTTGGCGTAGCGATGGGGGCTAAATTTGCCCCCAGTCTAGCCAACCTGTTTATAGCGGAGTGGGAGGACAAACACATTTTTAGAAATAGAAAACCTCAGGTGTTGTTTTACCGTCATTTCGTTGATGACCTTCTAGTTATTTGGGAAGGAACTAAAATTGCCACATAATTTCTGGAACATTTAAACAATAATGTTAATAACATCAAGTTGGAGTATACTATTAGCAACCATAGTGTCAATTTTTTAGATGTTATGATTGAACACCATGAAGGGAAATTAAAGACTAAAGTATACTTCAAAATTACAGCCCGAAACAGCTATTTATCAATTAATAGTGGCCATCATCCGGCCTGGATCAAAAACATACCTAAGTGTCAGTTCCTACGTATGCGCCGGAATTGCACTAATGGGTTTGACTATTTCGCACAAGCTGACATACTGAAGACTAGGTTTGTCCAGAAAGGATATGATGAAGTTAGACTAAATGCTACTGTTCAACAAATTTCTGACATCTCAAGAGATGATTGCTTTAAGAAGAAAGAAATTTCATCTACAAGAGACCAACATCAGTGCAGTTTTTTGATAGGCTTCCATGCACAGTACAGAGAGATTGAGAATATAGTTAGAAATCACTGGCACATCTTAGGTAAGGACAGACATTTAAGTGAAATTCTCCCCCAACAACCACGGTTTATATACCGACGGGCGCCCAATTTTGGGGACCAAGTGGTTCAAAAGATTTTGGATCCTCCTAATCAATGATTAAAATTCAATTTAAAAGTTTTTTTTTTCATGTGGTAAATGCATCTGCTGTCGTACAGTAAAGGTGCACAACAGGGAAAAAAAGAAAAAAAGGGAAGTGATGGGAAGGTTTTTGAACTGAAAGAATTTATCACCTGTAATTCAACGCATGTTGTATACTTGCTATGGTGTCCCTGTGGCCTATTGTATGTTGGCAGAACAAAACAAATGTTGAGAATTCGTATTTCCGAACATCTGGCCAACATCAAAAAGGGCTATAAATATCACAGTGTATCTGTCCACTTCAAAGAGAAACATAATCAGGATCCCACACTCGCCCAATTTTGTGGTATTGATTGTGTATATCCGAGTTGGAGAGGATCCAATAGAGTTAGAGACCTGTCACAAAGAAAAACTCAATGGATTTTTTTTTTCTGAAATGTCTTTTTCCACAAGGATTAAATATTGAATTAGACTTAAATTGCTTCATTAACAATTCCTAAAACCTTTATAGAATTGAGGCATGATGGCATGTTTAATTTTGGAGATTGATATACTGCACCATAACCTTAGTTAACTAGAGGGAGTAGTTTTGGCATAAACATAAACATATGTATTAACAACTTGGGGCGAATTGGTGTGGGATTTGTTTAGGACGATGCTCAGCTAATGCTTATGAGTATGTCCAATATACAACTGTCAGTTTTTCATTCTAGCTCTATTATATTAATCATAGTCAATTGTGGCTCTTTATGAGGGTTTTGTCTTATGATTATTATGTATATATATACATTTACTTATCTATCTAGGCTTAGTAATTCATTCCATATGCCAATGTTTTAACATATATATTTGTTACTAAATATTTTATCTATTTTTTTTTATATATATATTTTTTTTTCATTCATTGTTTTATTCATTTAATTCAATATGTATTTGCTGCTATTAAGTTCACTGTATGTGATTTTGATATGACGTTATAATGGCTACAAAAGTATTTATTGCTATATATGATTGGTGATCCGAGGTATTTGTCTGGCTGATTAACATCGGTAGCGTTACATGACAGATCATCTGTCCTGCTATAGCACTTCTGCCCTAGCGCGGTATTTTTTACTTTACATCCGCCCTTCTTGTGGTGTTTCCAATTGATTGGTTGAACTATAGTTAGCCAATCATCGCGTCTAAGTGACACGCATATCATTGGAACATTTGCTGTGGGACGTCTCTTACACTGGGCGGACCCGCACGCTCTGTTAGACTGGCGCACGCTCCATTGAGGTATGAGATGTGGGAACTTCCGCCCTTACATCGTGCGACCCGACGCTTTATGTCCGCCCAAAATTTAAAGATATTTGATTGGATGGACGCACTGAATGACGAGCCCGACGCATACAGGCTGACGCTTTGCGGTCGAATCGTCTGATTGGATGGCTCGGTCCGCTACAGGTGAAAGCCTTTAGATTAAGTGTACTGCAGGATATTTAAAGAACACTGAGGTACATGTAGCCAATCCCATGAATAAGTCATTTTATGACGAAACATGTTGGGGCGTGGCTACAGTTTGAACTTTTGATCACTTGAACTAATGTGAGAGGCCTCTGCATGTTATACTACGCTAGTGACCAGCGATCGAGAGTTTTTCTACAAACGTGGGTTACAAGCACAGTGCAGATGGAGTGGTGAGAAGCATCCGGTTGTTTACATAGGTCCGCCGTGACCGTAGTTCATCAGCTACATGAATATTGAGGAAGTTCTGCTTTGTTTTGATTCACGAGTTTGATTTCATTTACTTTTGTGAGTGCAACTTTTGCAGATTTTATGTGGTGTGTCATTAAACCGTTTTTACGTTATCACACTATTATATGCTTTCTTCATTATTTATGAGGATCTCATCTATCACATTGCTGGAATTGGAATTCTACTTAATGGTTTGAGAAACGTTTACATGCTTCTGTGCCAAAACACGAGAGTGTCAGGCAACTCGTTCTGGTGAGTGGCCAATTTAATTGGTGGAGGATTCACTTTGCACATCGGGTGTGGTGGAAGATTTCTTTGAAGATTACAGATTTGAGAAGGAAAAACGTTTTCCTCGTTTTTTTCAACACCTATGAGCTGTTTTTGTTTTGAACACTTTATTTATTCACGGGTTTATTCAACTGTTCTATATATTTATTTATTTATTTATATTTTTTTGGTTCACTTGTGTGGGTCATACACACATTAGCGCTGTTTATATATGATTGGAATTTAAACCACATTGTTTGAATACACTATATATACACTGTCACAATGTGTGGATATTAGAACCAAAAGTTCTTCACGTGGATTAACAACTTGGCAGCAATTGCTAAGCAGCAATGGAGGCTGCATAATGTATAGGTTGACCCAATCTGAAATACAAACAGAAAGAGCTGTACAAAGTGAATAAAACTGGTCAAAGTACAACCATACAGAATAAGTGGAATTATGGTAGTTTAAATTTTCAAATCTTATACCGTCATAGTTGCCAACAGTCCCGATTTTGGGACCCTCGTCCTAATTTAAGCTTGTCCTGATTATTTTCCCGGGATTTTGCTTTTGTCCTGGGAAAATCGGGAATGTTTTGGGCTAAAAACTTCAGCAGCTATACAAAAATGGCCACCATGGCCACAAGTGTTGTTTCCCCTTGTGTTCAGCGCAGAGGAGACTGGGGCAGTCAATCGGCTTCTCTCTTCAGTGTACAAATAGAAAATTATATTGTACACAGAAGTCTATTGACTGCAGGGATTGGCAACCCCTCCCCGCTCTCCACTGAACACAACAGTAAGTAATCACCCTGCTTCACCCCCCGCCGCCACCAACAACCCTCCTCCCCCATGTGTCGGACCAGCGGGGACACTTATGGAAGGACTGGGGCTCCGCTGGCTGGGGGACACTAGCTCGCTCTGTTTGGCAGACCCCTCGAACCCCAAGCACATCCTCACGCACTGCAGGTACCATCTATTGTAGTGTAGTAATCAGTGTAGTAATCAGTGTAGTGTAGTAATTAGTGAAGTGTATTAATCAGTGTAGTGTAGTGTAGTAATCAGTGTAGCGTAGTGTAGTAATCAGTGTAGTGTAGTGTTGTAGTAATCAGTGTAGTGTAGTGTAGTGCGTTTTGTGGTAATCAGTGTAGTGTGAGTAAAAGAATAGTGGTAGAAGTGGCTAATGGATGTAGAAAAGGTCCACTACACAACGTGTAATTTTTATTTATTTTTTCCAAGGATTTTATTGGGTTTTATTGGGTTTTATATGCAATTACAGGCATGGCATTCAATGCATTTTACAGAGCAAGTATTACAACGCACATTGCACATAGTAATTCCCATGGAAACATAACAGGTAATAAAGAATAAAACATGGAATCAGGAAGCATAAAAGTAGGTATCATCCAGAATCCTTTACTTTCCAAGGGGATCTACAAAATGGAACCGTAAACTATGCTGGTCAGTAAACCTAAAACATGGGGGAATGGGGACTGGGGAAACCACAGTGTATACGGTAAAGCACCGGACCCAGGAGCGGCGGCCCCCCACCCACCAAACCCAAAAGGGATCATACTGTGGGCGGAAGGGGGGTCCCAAAAACAAAACTCAGGAGCTGTTTACAAGGTCCTATATTAAGCCGAGTCCCATCAATCCATGGCGTAACAAGCTAGACAATTAAGGTAGTGAGATTGTAAGTCATGAGAATATACGTATAAAATTATGGTCACCAGAGGAGCTAGTCAACAGGGGGAGGTGGACTGGCTAGACGTTTATCTAGACAGACAATTTTTACACTGAGGTAAAGCTAAGGAGCCGGAAGGGTAGCGGGGGGAGAAAAAGAGGAGGTGAAGAAGGCAAGATACGTGGTGGCTAGTCCATATAGATTAATCTTTGGCTGTCGAGTCCGTTGGCACGGTGGAGGAGGGAGGTGCGAGGGGAGAAACCGGGTTCAGGGTTTCCCTGTAGTGCGTCCAGCAAGCCCAAGTGAGCCTGAATTTGTCATGCATGTCCTTGGCTTGGTGGATAATCCGCTCCATCTCCTCAATCCTGTCTACCCTGGATCTCCAATCGTCCACGGTGGGGGGAAGAGCATCTCTAAAGCGAATAGGTATACATTGGGTAGCAGCGTTAATAAGATGCAGTGTCAGGGATTTGTGATACATCGATTTGGGTAGGGAAGTGTGGTGAAGGAGATATTGAGCCGGCATGAAGTCAGGCGAGAAAGTGGTAATTTGTGAGATAAGCCTATGCACCTCTCTCCAGAATGGTTGGATAGCAAGGTGTAATAACATAAATGATGCCGATAAAGTGCAAGTGCAAACAATGGATGTGCACAAAATAACAACATCTTCCAAGTGAACTCCAGTGTCACTAAGATTAAAAATCTGCTGAGAAGTGACAAATGATAATCAGATGGGTAATGGAGTGCAAACAATAAATATAAGTGATCATACAATAAAAAAGTATAATGCAAAGATTGTCACAAAATAGGGTACAGTGGTTAACACAAAATGAGATACAAAAATGTGCATGGGTGTAAATGTGATGGATCCCAGGGTGTGACAATGAAATGTCAAATGTCTATAAGTGAACAATCACACATAAACAGTGATGGGTACGAGATGATGGCTCTTCAGTGTCTTCCACTATAGTGATGGGTGTCCTCTTACCTCACTGCTGTGAGGTTACAGCATATAAATGAAGCCTGCAAAGGTCCAGCGCAGTCCCGACTGTATGGTCCCTTGGAGGGTGTGGGTCTGGTTCCTGGGTGTACAAGAGCAGCAAACTGTCCAAGCTGTTCTGCAAAACCACTAACTAAAACCGGCATGACTAAAGAGCAGCAACACATTGGGGATTATTTACGAAAGACAAATCCACTTTGCACTACAAGGTAAGGCTGTATGTGCAAAGAAATAGCGACTGGAAACCTGCTATTCTGGTACAGCACATTCTGCAAATTCACAGAAGGGGGCATAATCATCCAGATGGAAAGACAAGGCATGTAAAGCCATCAGCTTGGACCATCTGGAATTTAGACACTGGGCAAGTGGGTGGTAGTGACTGTTTTTTTTTAAGCTGTTACAGCTACAGCAGAGAAATTTGTCTGCTATACTTTACAGTTGGTGGTGTGCTGCTGGCAGATGTGCTGCAAAGACCTGTGACACACTTCGCTAAACCATCATTCCTGTCAGTGGAGGTGTCCGGGAGGTCATGAGATATAGTGGGGGTAGACCTGAAAGATGAGGAGGGGAAGAATTGCTTCCCTTTAGTTTCAGGTGCTCTTGCCAACAGGCTGAATGGTGGGAAGGTAAATGCCTTGTTAAGCATGTGGTAACCAAATGGCTGGTGTTTTTGCCATGCTTGATTTGCTTGAGGCAAAGTTTTCAAATTGCAACAGTGTGATTGGCAGCACATGTGCTAAAAAAGACCCAGACAGCTGTGCTGTGGGAAGCGGGCTGGGAAATAACAGCTCCACAATCTGATGGAATAGGATTGGTTGTTCTTTACTCTTCCATGATGGCTGCCTCTGGAGGACATCCTGCCTTGTTGCTGTTGTGCCTCACTTTCCTCCTCTGTTTTGTCTGGCACCCAAGTCACATCAGTCATCTCATCATCATAACCCCCTTCATCATCCTCATCACTGGAGCTGACTTGGCAATACTGTATGCTGCGGCTGGGGGAACATGACTGTCAATTATTTTTGTATCAGTTTTCTCCCCTCATGTAGGCTCATGTTCCTACCTTCCTCAACCTCAGAGTCAAAATGAAAACCAACATCAGAATCAAGTAATGCCTGTGCATCATCAAGGAACAAGTGGCTTGTGCTTTGTTCAAACAACTCAGCTAACTTATCCATGCATGATGTTGGGGCTATGGCAGGAGTAGCTGTGGACAAGGAGGAAGAATAAACCACTTTGGCAGCTGTGCACTAGTCTCCTCGTGGGGAATAGAGAATGAAGATGGTTTAGTAAGCCAGTCCACCACCAACAGAGAAAATGTAAAACTGCACTGACACACTACAATATACTGTAGTAAAACTGCACTGACACACTACAATATACTGCAGTAAAACTGCACTGACACACTACAATATACCGCAGTAAAACTGCACTGATACACTACAATATACTGCAGTAAAACTGCACTGATACAATTCAATATACTGCAGTAAAACTGCACGGACACCCTACACTCACACACTTCAAAATACTGCAGTAAAATTGCACAAACGCATTACATTGACACACTTCAATATACTGCAGTAAAACACATACTGCACTATCACGATATTCACACTACACTGATGCGCTACACTCACAATAGAATCACAATGGCAAACTATAGCACAGTAACTCGCTAGTAGCAATGCACAGAGCCATGTTCTATCTATCTCCACTCCAATATCACACTGCTAATGGCTCCTCTGAAAATGAATCTTTTAAAGTGTGTGGTGGGTCTAGCAATGAGCCATGATTGGCCTAAGTCATCATGACTTTCTTCAATCATGGCTCTGACAATGTTCTGTGCCCTGATTGGGCATAGCCTTCATTGCTTCAGCTAATTAGGGCTTAGAATGCACTGTGTGGTGTTTGGTGGGCTGAAAACACACGGTCAAACATCCTGCCAATTCAGGCTGAAATTATGCTCGGCCCAACACTATTTTAAATTAAGGATAAGATTAAAGTTTAACTCCACTTTTGCTCAGAAAATTAATACCCTCTGGGTATCAATGCACATTGCAATGATTTTACCAAACTTTGTTGCACATGCCTACCCAATTCTGCTTTGACGAGGTAACTTTTTTTTTTTTCACCTCTAAATGGGACATTTGTTTCTGTAATGAATCTCTAGCATTAGAACTTGTTCATTTTGGAGGGATTTACTTTTTTGTTGATGCTGTGTCTCCAGGACAGGAAGCAAAGGAAAATCTCCCCAGGGAAATTAGCTTGATAAGGTTTGTAACTTTACAAACCCTTTCAGGCTTCTGAAAAAGTTTAAAAACAAAATATTTAACTGGTGAGGTTTCTGATGTGTATGCCACACATCTTGTTTTGTTCCAAAAACTCATTATGGTTTCAATTATGAGCTTTGTAAATGTAGGATCACAATTGGTTTGTGCAGCATCGATTTTAGAGCTAAATGAGAAATTTTCTTTGTTTGCATCTTGATAAAGAAGCTCTTAAGTTTTTTTAAATGTTGTGCTATACAGTCCCAAAATCCAAAAGTTCATATCCTTCAAATTCATATTTAAATAGCTGGCAAATTCTGCATCTATTTAACATCTTAATTGCATCCCCTCATACACACACTGTGCATATTCCTACATGTTTCAGGCAAAATTGGCTGTCAGTATGACATCTGAAGTCCCAGTATGCAAGAAGAAGCTGCTCAAATTGGCTTCTACTTTAATGATTGCTCTACCGGCCTGTTATATTGATCATTCAGGATAACTTCATAAATTGTTACAGTTACACTATTGCAACACCTGTCACTGCAATTCACAGCCTGGCTTTAATAAAAAAAAAACACAAATAGTGCCTGTTTATTCAACAGGATGAGATGCCAGGTATCTGAAAAAAATCCTATTGGTATAAATGTACAATACTATGCAGACAGTTCATCGGCCTGGGTAATGAAATGAATAACACAGCATACAGTGGTATATACAGTAGCACAGATTGCGGTGCATGGGTATCATTGCAGTGGTCACTGGTCAGTGGAGAAGTGTGCTATATACATAATTAAGTAAGTGGGTCAATACAGTGAATAAATGCATCCTTAAAGTGGCTGTCAGTAAATAAGTTAATGTAGCATTAAGGCGGCCATACACAATGTGAATTTTGAACGAAAATCCAAATCGAACGTAAAATCAATCGTTTTCGTATCATTAGTGTGCTTGTTCAACACGCGATTCTCGACAGCCAAAATTTACAGAACCAACATGTTGTTTTTTTTTTCAAAAACTTCCAAATTTCGTATCGTGAATGGCAGAGTTGGACGATTTTACCTAAGAAACAGAACTGCGCATGATCCCAGGAAACTTTGAACCGGAAGGAAAACATACCGAAAAAAACACGAAAGAATGTTCGACTACAAATAAACAATAATAATAATACAGGAAAAACTGTAGTCCACAGCAAAGTCTAAAGAGGTGCCAACAAGTCTGCAAGAAAAGTGAATTAAATGCTTGTGCATGTATATAGTTCCTTTCACACCTTTTATGACATGACATAAAATATAAAGAAAGCAGGCAATAATGACATTTGCTTTAAAGCACAATTGCCTTAAAAAAAAGTCAGCAAGTATGCTTCAGCCAGGAGGTGCCGACATGTCAGCGAGCAAAGTGTAATAAACAAAAAATTGTCTGTGCATCTGTAATGGTAATTGCAATTCATGTATAACATCAAGGGTGGTGAATATACTGTATGTGCTATCACATCATGCACATAATGCTTAAAATAAATACACTCCACACCAAATTATAACAAGCACAGATTTATTGTGCCAAACCCAAATCAGGAATGGTTTCATGTTTGTATCCGTATTTATGAACATGCATAAAAATATTTTCTTCATAAAAACATAAACTTTTAAGTAATGCAAAAACATAACCTCTTCATACAAAATCGCTATACATTTTGTACAATAGTAGTGCAATTATAAAAAGGTCAACAATATAAGAGTAGAGATGCAGTGTGCTAGTGTCTAGAGGTGGACAACAATACGTTAGACAGCTACAATAATATAAAGTGCCCATATGTACAATAGGTATGTCACATAATATTAAAGTTTAACAATTGTCCATATGCACAGTAGGTATATATTGTGCTAAACAGTACATATGGTCAAAACATTGCCTACATGTGCTCTGCAATTTCGAAATTAGTACAATTTGTACAATCAGTTGGTTTGTACAGATGGACAAGAACACTGGGCCAGATTCACAGACATTTACGTTACGCTGCGGCGGCGTAACGTATCCCATTTACGTTACACCGCCGCAAGTTTACAGCGTAAGTGCCTGATTCACAAAGCTGTAAACCTGTAAACTTGCGGCGGTGTAACGTAAATGCGCTCGGCGCAAGCCCGCCTAATTTAAATGGGGCGAGCACCATTTAAATTAGGCGCGTTCCCGCGCCGAATGTACTGCGCATGCTCCATCGGGAAAATTACCCAACGTGCATTGCGCTAAATGACGTCGCAATGACGTCATTGGTTTCGACGTTAACATAAATGGCGTCCAGCGCCATTCACAGATGACTTACGCAAACAACGTGATTTTTCAAATTTCGACGTGGGAACGACGGCTATACTTAACATTGGCTAGTCCACCTACTGTAGAGGGCAGCCTTAGTTTTAATGCAGCGTATCTCGACGGAAACGACGTAAAGTTAGAGCGACGGGTAAAGCGGACGTTCGTGAATCGCTATAACTAGTCATTTGCATATTCTACTCCGACCGCAATGGAATCGCCATCTAGCGGCCGGCCTAGAATTGCATCCTAAGATCCGACGGTGTAAGTCAATTACACCTGTCGGATCTTAGGGCTAGCTATGCGGAACTGATTCTATGAATCAGCCGCATAGATACGACAAGCGTATCTCAGAGATACAACGGCGTATCAGGAGATACGCCGTCGTATCTCTTCTGTGAATCTGGCCCACTGTACATAGTTACATAGTTACAGAGTTAGTCAGGTTGAAAAAAGACATAAGTCCAGCCAGTTCAACCGCAAAAAAAAAAAAAAACACAGTACAATCCCATACGCCCAACTCCATACCCTGTAGATCAGGGGTAGGCACTCTTGGCACTCCAGCTGTTTTGAAACTAAAAGTCCCATCAGACATTGCAAGACATTGACAATGACAGGCATGACACCTAGAGGCAGGGGCATGATGAGATTTGTAGTTCCACCACAGCTGGAGGGCCAAGGTTGCCTCCCCCTGCTGTAGGTGTTCAAGTCTGTTCCAGTGTCCATTTGTACAATCAGTAGAGATGTTTACTTCCAGGGCCGCGCTTTGGGGTGTGCAAGCTGTGCGCCCGCACAGGGCGCCGTGGGCAACAGGGGGCGCCGTGCAGCCAGCACAGCTCGCAGAATGTGAGTCACCTCTTCCTCCTCATTGTTGCTCCCCAGGCTCCCGGCAGAGGATAGAGGGGCCCCGGACAGCAAAGCGGCCAGTGCAGGTGTTATTGATTGCAGAGCGGTGTGCAGCTTCCCCCCCTCTCCCTCCCACGGCTTTCACTTGCTGGAGGGAGAGGGACAGACCAGTGTGTCAGGCAGCCAATAGCGCTGCTCTTCTGAGTGGAAGGGCATGACTTCTAAGTTGCTCCGCCTATCACCACCCCCTTAGCCAATCAGATTGCTCAGCCCGCCACATTTGACCAGGAGAAGATGATAGTGACCAGAGCAGGGCGGGATGCAAAGGATCCGACATACCTGAGAACGAAGAAGGTATGATCATCATGTCACTGGTAATGCAGAAGTCTAATGCCGCGTACACACCATCACTTTATGTGATGAAAAAAAACGACACTTTCTGTGAAGTAAAAAACGACGTTTTTGAAACTTCAATTTTCAAAGACGAAGTTGCCTACACACCATCGTTTTCTCACAATGATCTTGCAAAGTGAGGTTACGTTCCACCACGTTTTACCATTGAAGCTTGCTTCATAAGTAGCTTCTGGGCATGCGTGGATGAAAAAACGTCTTAGAAAACGAAGTTTTTTGCTACACACGGTCAATTTCTGTGAAGTAAAAAGTGCACTTTTGAAAAACGACACATAAAATTGAAGCATGCTTCAATTTTTTTTGGTCGTTTTTTACAAGACATAAAACGACGTTTTCCCCCACACACAGTCAATTAAAGTGACGTTTTTAAAAACGTCATTTTTTTTCATCACATAAAGTGATGGTGTGTACGGGGCATTATAATCGGTGTGTTCTGTCCTGTGTGTAGATTAGACAATGATGGAGGAATGACTTCCCCTCTGTCTTTTCACACTGCTTATCTGTGTTTTTATTTACACTGCACACAGCACAGTGACTGATGATTAGACTTCTGCAAGATGCTTCAAACTTAAGCTATTTCTATAGCTATGTGTACCAGAGTTGGTGTCAGCTATCCCTGATTTATCTAACTGTCCTTGTTATCTTTGAAGGCATTAACTGGTCAGGCTGGGAGCTTCACAGACCTGTTAACCATTTACTGTCCTCCTGTGCTTGAGAAATGACTGTTAGGCCTCGTACACATGATAGGTTAACCAGAGGACAACGGTCTGATGGACCGTTTTCATCGGTTCAAACCGATCGCGTGTAGGCCCCATAGGTTATTTAACCTTAGGTTAAAAAAAAGCCAGCTTGCTTTAAAATTAACCTATGGAATCCTAACCGATGGGAAAAAAACGATCGTTAGTAGGCACGTCCATCGGTTAAAAGTCCACGCATGCTCAGAATCAAGTCGACGCATGCTTGGAAGCATTGAACTTCGTTTTTTTCAGCACGTCGTTGTGTTTTACGTCACCGCATTCTGACACAAATGTTTTTTTAACTGATGGTGTGTAGGCACGACGGACCATCAGTTAGCTTCATAGGTTAACCTATGACAACGGTCCTTCAGACCGCTGTCCTCTGGTTAATCTATCATGTGTACGAGGCCTTAGAAAATACGGGTTTTTTTTGGCACTTAAAGTTATAGCTTGTAAACTCCTGTTTGCAGTGATCAATGTTTTTCCACACTGGTCACTAGGACACACTTGTACAATGTCTGCAGTCTCTGACCATCTCCTGTGTTATGACCACAGTCTGACCTTCTCTTATGTTATATCTGCAATCCCTGACTCTCTCCTATACAATGTCTGCAGTCTCTGACCATCTACTGTACAATGTCTGCAGTCTCTGACCCTCTCCTGTACAATGTCTGCAATCTCTGACCATCTCCTGTATTATGTCTGCAGTCTCTGATCATCTCCTGTATTATGTCTGCAGTCTCTGACCATCTCCTGTACAATGTCTGCAGTCTCTGACATGGGCGTCCACTCATAGGGTTAAGGGGGGGCGAGTGACCCCCCCCTGGAATCGGCAATTGTCTGCCATGCTCACATCTGTAGCTGTGCTGACTCTCTCTGTGTTTGTGCAGTCAGCTCCACAGCTGTTGCAAGATCAGTGTCACTGAGCTTACATAGCTCTTTCCTGCCACCTCTGGCCGCTTCCTGTATGTGCGCCCTTGTGTTTGCTTTGCTGCCTGTAATGTATTTTCAAAGAGACATGTGGAAACAGGACTTGGAAGAAGGAAGACCACTGTGACATTACAAGTGGGGGCTGTGAGTACAAGTGAAGGGAGGAGGCTGTTTGTGTACAGGGGGGGGGGGGGGTGGGTCTGACAAATATACAGATGAGGGATGCAGCTATGATCAGTGAAGGGGGGGTGCCAGATATAGGAAAGATCATATCATCTGTCCTGTCCTGTATACAGCTATATACACCCATCTTCCTTCCTGTATTCCTCCATCATCACTGACTGCAGATATACACCATCTGTCCTGTATATAGAGCTGTATATACCCACCTTCCTTCCTCTATATACCAATACCATTCACCCCTTCTATATACACATACTGTACACCCTCTGTATTGTACATTTGATCAGAACAGTGAGGCTGCATACCATGGGCACATGCCTGTGCTTTATGGGATAATGACTAAGCCCCTCCCCTCCCCTTTATGACATGTAAAAGAAGCGGAGCATAGGTGACCGTAAAATTATGCCCCCCCCTGGAAAAAGTTCTGCGGACGCCCATGACCCTTGGGGCTGCTTTTGCTAATCTCATGTTACTGCGTGTTAAGTAAAAGTTTGGTGAGAGACGATTCGTGCTTTTCAGTCTGTTACAGCGTGACGAATGTGCTATCTCCATTACAAACGCTACTTTTACCGAAAGGTGCGCTCTCGTCTCATACTTTATTCTGAGCATGCGCAGGTTTCTAAGCATACACATGTATGTGTTTCTCGTCGTAAACCAGCACGACGAGAAACACGACAAGGAAATTGAGACTCCTGACGAGAAAAAAGAGAACATGTACTCTTTTTTCTCATCGAGATTCAGAACAGTTTTCTCGACGAAAAACATACACACAACCGTTTTTCTCGGCAAAAATGCTCTGCCAGCATTTTTCTTGATGGATTTTGCCGACGAAAACGGTCGTGTATACGAGGCTTCACAAATGTGATTGGATGTACCTGCGTTTTTCTCACCATACACAGAAGACAAGTTAATATTATCGTCTCTGATATATGTGATCTACAAGAAGTACAATGATCTAATGATTGTTGTTAGAAACCATGTTTCATTACGCTCATTGCTGTATAAACCTAATTTTAACAGCTTTTTTATTATAAAGAGGACCATTTTACAATATTCTCACTTCCAAGGCATTCCTATAGTATATTTTCCAATGACACTGTTCTGTAATTTACCTACAGGTATACCCAATTTGACTATACATGTGAACCTATTTTATGCTGGACATTTGCACTTCCTAATGGTTATAATTTTTTTTTAAGAGAGCCAGATACATTTTGGATTTTGATTTACACATCACCGTCAATAGACATTTGTTTCAACAAAGTCTTCAGTTTCAGCCAGGATTATTACTTGAGGGGATCATTTAAATACCGTATTTATCGGCGTATACCGCACACTTTAGGGGGCATCCCTAGTTTTAAGCGGCGTATCTCGACGGAAACAATGTAAAGTTAGAGCGACCGTTAACGCGGACGTTCATGAATCGCCGTAACTAGTGATTTGCATATTCTACGCCGACCGCAATGGAATCGCCACCTAGCGGCCGGCCTAGAATTGCATCCTAAGATCCGACGGTGTAAGTCAATTACACCTGTCAGATCTTAGGGCTATCTATGCGGAACTGATTCTATGAATCAGCCGCATAGATACGACAAGCGTATCTCAGAGATACAACGGCGTATCAGGAGATACACCGTTGTATCTCGGCTGTGAATCTGGCCCTATGTCTTTATACCCTGTAAACAGTCATTTCAGCGAAAAAAAATAATTCCTTTACAACTCCTTTAATTTTTAATTAAAAAGTTGAATATCTTCTAGAGACCCTTGGTAACAAACAATTTACCCTTAGGTTTTGATGATACCTTCCACAATCCTCTAGACCCTGTTCGACATCTGTCATTGGTGTTCTTGGCTCCCCATTGGTGCCCCCCACCTTCCCCCAATATCCCTTCCCCAATCTTTCCTCCTCCTTCCTCCTGCTGTCTTTTCTTCCCTTCTTTTACCCTTTCTTTTGTTCTATCCACACGCTCCAGTTTTCTCCCTGTTATATTTCTCCCTAAGCTTCTCATTTTGGCCTTTTGGTAGGCCTTCTTTCAAGCATGTTCACATTGAATGCCTCAGACTGCAGTCTCCCAGTACTCTTGTGCTTTTGGTACACTCTCCTGGTGGGTATACCAAGCTACTCCCCCTGTACTCTTTGACAGGCCTTTTGTCTGTGTGTCCTACCTAGTGCATTCCACCCGATCCCCCCCCACCTTTTTTTTTCCTGATAATATACAGGTATTTTATATGCCCAGACTGCAAACCTACTTTAGACTATCTTCTTTGAGTCTTGCCCTCTTTTTCCAAATGCTATTTGTTATATGATTCCATATGCTTTCCTTTTTTTATACAATATACTGTACCTGTTGAAAGCTTGTAATCGTGGCGTTATTGCTTACAGTATATCTTTGTATTGAACTTTTGATATTTTTTTCCCAATAAAATATTTGAACAAAAAGTTAACTATTAGTATTTGTTTTTAAATGTTTTTTTTTGTATTTTTGATTATATTTTTTTTACTGAGGTAAATATGCAGAGACATTGTAGTTATTTTTCCTGTGGGTAATTATAGTGATAGGTAATGTTTTTGTTTTCTTTGTATTCATCCTTATCTAAAATATTTCTATATTAAGCAAAGATGAAGAAAATGCCTTTTTTTGTCTTGCCGAAGATAATATTCTTCAATATACAGTTGAAAAAACTGATTGTTTAAACTTATATGCATTTATTCAAAACAAAAAAGTCCTACCTGTAGTTACTCTGCAAATAAAAAACAATCATATCACCTACATTCCTACTGAATAATAAACTGTATGTATCTAAAACCAATATATATATATATATATATATATATATATATATATATATATATACACACAACGTACCATCTATATACATACATTTTAGTTATGGCAGATTTATTTTTCATTTTTATTAGTGTATGTTACTTTTCTGGAAGGTTCATACTTTACCCTTTGAATAGCTAAGATAAAAAAATTTTTAGGTTGTGATGAGTCTTCAGGGAAATTAAAGTAAATCTAAATCTTAACAAAATAACATTTTGTTGCCTAATTTTTGTTTCTCAAAAAACGCTGTTTTCACCTTTTTTGGCCTCTCTGTAATTGTAATCCCCTCTATTTTCTTTCAGCCTCTACCTATTTATATGCGCATACTGGAGGGTTGGCTGCACATGATTGCTCTGGCCCAGTTCAGCCCACTGGGACAGTTCAAATTTCAATCCATGCACAGACAAACTTTGATTCATACTGTATATGATCAGACTAGTTGTACAGTGGTCAAACTAGCGATTGATTTATGTACAACCTGAATAAATAAGAAAATATTGTGTTGCGCTGATAATCAAGTAAAAAATTGCATACATATATATATACACCATATACATAAATAAGAACCCCCTACACCTCAAATCAGGGAGGTATATGTGCAAAAGATAAACAAAAACCACTCAAAAACTATAATGTGAAAAAATTCAAATAGAACCAGCAAAAATAGTTCATGGAAAAAACACAGTTCAGTACATAGGCTAATAGGAGACAGGTGTGAGATCCACAGTCCTTTGGTGTGCAGCTGTCATTATAGCAAAAATAAAAAAAAAATAAAAAAAAAAATAAAACCTTTTCCTTCTGGACTCCCCGATTAACACAGGATATCAGCCGCTCATAAGGAGAAAAGAAAGATATATGGTGCAAATAACTTAATAAAATGGGAAATGAACCCTGCAATACAATGATTGCACTCACGGAACCTCGATGGTAAAAAGGCTCAACTGCAATCAGTCATTGAACGCCGCTCAGCCACTTGACTTATTCATGGGTTGCCATGTGACCATGTCAGCAGTCTATTTATACAAGCTGACAATGGAGGCAAGAGCAGAGGGGTGGATCCTTCACATCATTGCCGGCTGACTGGTGCGCTTTAGCCACAACATTTTAATGTGATCTTTACAAGCAAATAAAATACATATATACGAGACCATTTGGAACAAATTAAATGTTAAAATACATTATAAAATTCATTTATGCAACCTTCATTATGAACAACTAATAGCCTATACACGTCACTGCCTCCAGTGGTGAGAAGAATAAATACACCTAATATTACTCAACCACTTTCAAAAATAAATAAAAGAAGGCATAGATAATCACCCCCCCTAGTGGGTGATAGTAATATTACAAGAATTACTATAGACATGACATACAATGGAAGGGGATAAAAATCCCGCATACTGGTGAATCTTCACCAAAAAAACACATGATCAGCTGATCAATAGGTTATAATAATAAACCCAGTCCATAAGATTATTAAAAAATATTAATAACAATATATAATGATAAAAATATATTGATAAAAATATATATATATATATATATATATATATATATATATTGATAAAAAATATATATATATGGATAAAAAATATAAAAATGTATATAAAATGCCCCTAATTAGAAATCTGCGATGAAGCAATTGAGGTCAAACTCGATGTTAAGGCCATTAGGTGCCAGGGTAGCCATCTCGTGAATCCACCGAGATTCACATTTACTCAGCTCCCTGACTTTGTGACTCCCCCTCCAGTGGGGTATATACTTGTCTATGGCCCAAAATTTTAAACCTCTTGGATCATTATTATGGCATTGTTTGAAATGTCGTGAGACATTATGTTCATCACAACCTTTCAATGTTTTGTACATGCTCCCTAATCCTTTTCCACATGGGTCTCTTAGTGCGTCCCACATACTGCAAAGAGCACGGGCACTGGAGCACATACACCACCCCCTCAGTCCTGCACGTTATTAGCTCTTTTATTTTATAGTCTTTTTTGGTCACATTAGATGAAAAACTGGAACATTTTTGGCCATTTTGATTTGTCTTCCTACATGCAAAACAGCGTTTGCAAGGGAAAAAACCTTTTCCTTGCCAAAAAGTCAGAACCTCCTTTTTATTTGGGGGGTCTGGGACACTTTTTGCAACTAGATCCCTTAAAGTGGGAGCTCTTCGATACACAACTTTAGGTGCGACAGGCAATACATCCTGGAGCTGCCTATCAGCTTTTAAAATCGGCCAATGTTTCCTGAATATTGATTCTAGTTGCCTGTGTTGTACATTGAAATTTAGGATGATAGGTATTTCTTGTTCCACTTTTGCAAACTTTGTTTTATCTGAAATCAGGTTCTCTCTTGATACATTCTTAACTTCCTCAATCTTTAGTTGAATAAAATCTTCACTGTAGCCCTTTTGTGTAAACTTAGAGCCTACAAATTTGGCCTGATCCATAAATGTATTAGCATCCGTAAAGTTCCTTCTGATCCGCGTCAATTGCCCTTTTGGTACGTTGATCAGCCACGGGTCATAATGACAACTGTCTGTTGGGATGTAACTATTACGGTCTACTGGCTTGAAGAACGTTTTGGTACTTATTTTCTGATTTTCCAAGGAGATTTCTAAATCCAAGAACTGGATAATCTTATCGCTTATAGTATAAGTGAGTTTTATATTTTTTCCATTCTTATTCAACTTTTCAAAAAATTGTTTCAGTGAGGTGTCATCCCCTTTCCATAACACAATGCAGTCATCTATAAATCTTTTGTAAACTATTAAAGAGTCCGGTGAATCATTATATATGGCAGTCTCCTCCCATTCTGCCATATAGATATTGGCAACACTTGGTGCATATTTGGCACCCATAGCTACTCCGTTAAGCTGTCTGAAATATTCCGATTTGTGCCAAAAGTAGTTGTGTTGCAAACCGTAGGCCAGACTCCTCAAAATAAAGCGTTTTTGCTTGGACACTAAGTCGCTGAATTTATCCAAGGCCCATTTGGACGCATCAATAGCCTCCTTATGGTTGATCACCATATAAAGTGAGGCCACATCTGCTGTGGCAAGCAGAGAGGTATCACCCGTCTCCATTTTAATAGTTTCCAAGATTTGTATAAGATGTTTTGTATCCCTTAGATACGCTCGAGTCTTGGGCACCAATGGTTGCATGAAACGATCCACATATTCACCCAACCTAGAGTTTATGGATTGAATGCCATTTATAATTGGTCGCCCGGGAGGTTTTTTAGCATCTTTGTGTATCTTGGGAATTGTATATATGATAGGTACCCTGCATGTGTCTGGCACCAAATACTTATACTCTCTCTTATTCAGGACCCCTTTTTGTCTCCCTCTGTACACCAGATAAGCCAATTCTTCTTTATATTCTCGTGTGGGGTTCCCTTTAAGTTTAATATACGTATTAGTGTCCTTTAGTTGATTATCCAGTTCCTCATAGTAGTACTCCCTTGAAAGGACCACAATTGCTCCGCCTTTATCTGCGGGCCTTATAATGATTCCTTTGTTCTTCTCCAGCTCCTTGATCCCCCTATGTATAATCATAGGGTCAGGTATGCGTTTAACCTTTAGGCTATCCAAATCTTTCAGGACCATTTTTACTGAATACCTCAATATGGTGATTATTAGGCACCTGAGGGTTAAAGAGGGATTTGTTTCTAAGAGTGCTATATTGAACTCTACCTTCATCCATGTTTCTATCAGCCTGATTCCTAACAGGCTGATTAAGCATATATTTCTTAATGTTCAGCTTACGCACAAATTTTCGAACATCAACATATGCATCAAATTTATTTAAATTCCGTTTCGGGGCAAATTTCAAACCCTTATCTAATGTCATCAATTCTGCAGGGGTAAGGTCAATTCCACTTAGGTTATAGATACCCTCGCCTACTGTACTTTCCGTCTTTTTGACCTTGTGTCCCCCTCTGCACCCCCTGGTTCGTTGGGGCTTCGGGCGTGATCTAACTGTTCGTACCGAGGTGGGGTCTTGTCGCTCCGGCGATATTCTAAAAAAGAGGAACGTGAGTCTTCTTCGTTCCTATAGGTGCTAAGTGGTTCATATCTGTTTTGCGTATGCACCGGGCTCCTTCTGTTATCATAATAATAATTATTATGGGGAGGTGCACCAGTTTGCTGGGGGTGCTGAGAAGGTCCTCCTTGTTGTTGGTAATAATTTACTGGTGGTTTATAATAATCTCTTGGGTCTCTATACTCCTGATTATGTTGTCTAGATTCCTGATGGTAATTTTGTTCATAACCCTGTTGGTTCTGGGGTTGTCCATGATTTTTATTTTTATTTTTCCAGTTTGTCTTCCTTGGAGATTTTGATTTCGGTTTTTGATTTCCTTTATTCTTCCACCAAGGCTTTGGTGTCCTAGGTCCATTGTGATCATTCCTAGGATGTCTATCATCAGAGTGGTCTCTAGGGGGCCTAATATGATTGGCTTCTGATGGTCTAGAAGATTCACCAGGCCTAGGGTCAGGGCCTCTGGTGGGAGACCTTATCCGTACCTCTCTATCCGGGGAGGAGGCCACCGATCCTCCATGATGTTCACGGAGGTTCAGCTGCCATTTAAACACCTGATGCAATTTGTAATCATGTGTATCCCTCAGATATTTTCTTTTCTTTCTTTGCTTAATTTCCATATCCCTTTGTTCTAAGACTTTGTTCAGTTGGTTAGTGAGTGTAACAAACGAGGGTGAGTCCTTATAACCCTCCAAGAGAGTTTTACACTCTGAGATTTGTTTATTAATATTTGCCATCTTTCTCTGTTTGCGTTTTAAAAGAAACTGCTGCACTTCCATACCCTTGGTATTAAAAAATAGGTACCATTCTTCAATGGAATCTTTATCTGTTAGGCCATCCATAATAGGGAGATCCCACCTAAGTCTTCTAGGGACTATATTCTCCTTAATGTACTGATCATGAGTGGTAAGATCCCACCAAACACTCATCTTTTTTTCCATCAGGTGTCCAAATCTTCTAAAATTAGTGTCTAGATCACCCGACTCTACTGTAGGCTTAGTGGTAAATACATCCTTCAGGTCTATTGTGCGATTTTCCATGTACTGAAAAATCTCCATAATGGCTGCTGGTAGTGATATAGTGATATAGTGAAACAAAGGAATCATTATAAGGCCCGCAGATAAGGTGGAGCAATTGTGGTCCTTTCAAGGGAGTACTACTATGAGGAACTGGATAATCAACTAAAGGACACTAATACGTATATTAAACTTAAAGGGAACCCCACACGAGAATATAAAGAAGAATTGGCTTATCTGGTGTACAGAGGGAGACAAAAAGGGGTCCTGAATACGAGAGAGTATAAGTATTTGGTGCCAGACACATGCAGGGTACCTATCATATATACAATTCCCAAGATACACAAAGATGCTAAAAAACCTCCCGGGCGACCAATTATAAATGGCATTCAATCCATAAACTCTAGGTTGGGTGAATATGTGGATCGTTTCATGCAACCATTGGTGCCCAAGACTCGAGCGTATCTAAGGGATACAAAACATCTTATACAAATCTTGGAAACTATTAAAATGGGTACGGGTGATACCTATCTGCTTGCCACAGCAGATGTGGCCTCACTTTATACGGTGATCAACCATAAGGAGGCTATTGATGCGTCCAAATGGGCCTTGGATAAATTCAGCGACTTAGTGTCCAAGCAAAAACGCTTTATTTTGAGGAGTCTGGCCTACGGTTTGCAACACAACTACTTTTGGCACAAATCGGAATATTTCAGACAGCTTAACGGAGTAGCTATGAGTGCCAAATATGCACCTAGTGTTCCAATATCTATATGGCAGAATGGGAGGAGACTGCCATATATAATGATTCACCGGACTCTTTAATAGTTTACAAAAGATTTATAGATGACTGCATTGTGTTATGGAAAGGGGATGACACCTCACTGAAACAATTTTTTGAAAAGTTGAATAAGAATGGAAAAAATATAAAACTCACTTATACTATAAGCGATAAGATTATCCAGTTCTTGGATTTAGAAATCTCCTTGGAAAATCAGAAAATAAGTACCAAAACGTTCTTCAAGCCAGTAGACCGTAATAGTTACATCCCAACAGACAGTTGTCATTATGACCCGTGGCTGATCAACGTACCAAAAGGGCAATTGACGCGGATCAGAAGGAACTGTACGGATGATAATACATTTATGGATCAGGCCAAATTTGTAGGCTCTAAGTTTACACAAAAGGGCTACAGTGAAGATTTTATTCAACTAAAGATTGAGGAAGTTAAGAATGTATCAAGAGAGAACCTGATTTCAGATAAAAAAAAGTTTGCAAAAGTGGAACAAGAAATACCTATCATCCTAAATTTCAATGTACAACACAGGCAACTAGAATCAATATTCAGGAAACATTGGCCGATTTTAAAAGCCGATAGGCAGCTCCAGGATGTATTGCCTGTCGCACCTAAAGTTGTGTATCGAAGAGCTCCCACTTTAAGGGATCTAGTTGAAAAAAGTGTCCCAGACCCCCCAAATAAAAAGGAGGTTCTGACTTTTTGGCAAGGAAAAGGTTTTTTCCCTTGCAAACGCTGTTTTGCATGTAGGAAGACAAATCAAAATGGCCAAAAATGTTCCAGTTTTTCATCTAATGTGACCAAAAAAGACTATAAAATAAAAGAGCTAATAACGTGCAGGACTGAGGGGGTGGTGTATGTGCTCCAGTGCCCGTGCTCTTTGCAGTATGTGGGACACACTAAGAGACCCATGTGGAAAAGGATTAGGGAGCATGTACAAAACATTGAAAAAGGTTGTGATGAACATAATGTCTCACGACATTTCAAACAATGCCATAATAATGATCCAAGAGGTTTAAAATTTTGGGCCATAGACAAGTATATACCCCACTGGAGGGGGAGTCACAAAGTCAGGGAGCTGAGTAAATGTGAATCTCGGTGGATTCACGAGATGGCTGCCCTGGCACCTAATGGCCTTAACATTGAGTTTGACCTCAATTGCTTCATCGCAGATTTCTAATTAGGGGCATTTTATATACATTTTTATATTTTTTATCCATATATATATATTTTTTATCAATATATATATATATATATATATATATATATATTTTTATCAATATATTTTTATCATTATATATTGTTATTAATATTTTTTAATAATCTTATGGACTGGGTTTATTATTATAACCTATTGATCAGCTGATCATGTGTTTTTTTGGTGAAGATTCACCAGTATGCGGGATTTTTATCCCCTTCCATTGTATGTCATGTCTATAGTAATTCTTGTAATATTACTATCACCCACTAGGGGGGGTGATTATCTATGCCTTCTTTTATTTATTTTTGAAAGTGGTTGAGTAATATTAGGTGTATTTATTCTTCTCACCACTGGAGGCAGTGACGTGTATAGGCTATTAGTTGTTCATAATGAAGGTTGCATAAATGAATTTTATAATGTATTTTAACATTTAATTTGTTCCAAATGGTCTCGTATATATGTATTTTATTTGCTTGTAAAGATCACATTAAAATGTTGTGGCTAAAGCGCACCAGTCAGCCGGCAATGATGTGAAGGATCCACCCCTCTGCTCTTGCCTCCATTGTCAGCTTGTATAAATAGACTGCTGACATGGTCACATGGCAACCCATGAATAAGTCAAGTGGCTATTGACGATACGCGTGGGGGAGAAGCCGAGTGACGCGATCGACGGTCGAATCCGTCCTTCTGAGGAGATCGTAGCACTGAGCGGCGTTCAATGACTGATTGCAGTTGAGCCTTTTTACCATCGAGGTTCCGTGAGTGCAATCATTGTATTGCAGGGTTCATTTCCCATTTTATTACGTTATTTGCACCATATATCTTTCTTTTCTCCTTATGAGCGGCTGATATCCTGTGTTAATCGGGGAGTCCAGAAGGAAAAGGTTTTATTTTTTTTTTATTTTTTATTTTTTTTGCTATAATGACAGCTGCACACCAAAGGACTGTGGATCTCACACCTGTCTCCTATTAGCCTATGTACTGAACTGTGTTTTTTCCATGAACTATTTTTGCTGGTTCTATTTGAATTTTTTCACATTATAGTTTTTGAGTGGTTTTTGTTTATCTTTTGCACATATACCTCCCTGATTTGAGGTGTAGGGGGTTCTTATTTATGTATATGGTGTATATATATATGTATGCAATTTTTTACTTGATTATCAGCGCAACACAATATTTTCTTATTTATTCACTTTGGTTTTGTGCACCTCACGTGTCTGCAGCTTATCTTTAGTATTTTATATGGTTTTAGTAATAGCGCTGTAGTACCTTTTTACATTTTATGTACAACCTGTCTGTCGATTTTATTTTTATCAGTACCATCAGCTATAGCCAGCAGTGCTGATCAGTGTATTCTGGTGGTGGGGAAGTCACCCCGCTGTCAGAATACAAAGGCTCAGTGGGAGGATTTCCCCATCCACACATTGGGTATTTTTTTTTTCATTCAACATGCTATTTTTATTGTGGCCGCTTGTAGTGTCATGTGGGATGGCATGGGTGACAATGCAGGACCACTGTTGAGAGACAGTATTCAGTGCAGAAGTGCCTGGCCCTTTATGGCCGAATCACTGGGTATTTTTCAAAGAAAGCTACAAATTTAAGATGATTTTTATTTTTTTTTATTATATTAAAGGGTCACTAAAGGAAAAAAATTGTTTTGCTGAAATGACTGTTTACATGGTATAGAGACATAAAAGTTAACTGATTCCTTTTAAAAATGATTAAAAATAGATTAAATTCAATCATATAATGTGCCTACAGTTTCACTTTCGTTTTTAAACTGGTTTCATGTTGTTGTGAATTAAAGAGACCCACAGAACAAAAACAAACAAATCCATGGCAGTGTTGTGTTTGTAAAATGAATCTGATTGGTTATGTTAAGTTTTAGACACACAGTAATGACAGCTTAGACCATCGTGAAAAGCTCCCAGTACGATGGTTATAAGGAAATAGACAACCAGGAAGTGTGGAGATCAGAGCAGTTTTACAGCAACATCAAAGCAAAAACGAGCAATGAGGACATGAAACCAGTACTGCAGTAAGGTAAAGGAAGCTATTTAGATAAAAAAAAATCCTTTAGTGATCCTTTAACCCCCCTGGCGGTGTTCCAGAGTCTGACTCGGGGTGGAATTTTTGTGCTAGGATCGGTAACCCCGAGTCAGACTCGGGTTCGCCTCGCAGCATCCATAGACAGGGTTTACTTACCTTGTCCCTGGATCCAGCGATGCCACCGCGCTGTGTGAGCGAGCGGGACCTCGCTCGATTCACACAGTGCCTCTGTGTGCTGCCGATCTCCGTTCCCTGCTACATTATGACGCACGGGGGCGGAGAATGGCGCCAAATTCAAAAAGGTAAACAAACACATTACATACAGTATACTGTAATCTTATAGATTACAATACTGTATGTAAAAAATACACCCCCCCCCCTTGTCCCTAGTGGTCTGTCCAGTGCCCTACATGTACTTTTATATAATAATAACTGTTCTTTCTGCCTGCAAACTGTAGATTGTCTATAGCAACCAAAAGTGTCCCTTTATGTCAAAAATGGTTTTAGAGCAGCTAGAAAACAGCGATAATAAATTATAATCACTTGCAGAATTGAGCGATAGCGATTTGTAGGGAAATTCGTCATAAAAAAATAAAAGTAATGACAGCAACAATTCTGCAACTGAGAAAATTTCAGTGATTTTGAGTTGATTACATTATTGAATAATTTTTATTATAATTATATTATTACTTGTTATAATTATTTATAATTATTTATTATATTATAATTTATAATTTTGTTTTTAAAAAAATGTCATACCCGGGATGCCTACTAGACTCTTGTTTGGTCAGATTTAAGTGAGTTATTCCTAAGAATTACAGGCCTACAGTATAAAACGCCAAACTTCCTTAATGGTACCGTTTTCAGCACCTTTTTTCTGAAAGAATCATACCGCCAGGGAGGTTAATACGTTAAAGCCTATATGAGATTTTAGTAATGTGGCCTAGCTCTACCGAGATGTGATATTTAAATCAAAAAGAATTGTGGTGTGCATTTTTTTCAATAAGAGCAAGTTATTTTCCTAGTTACAATAAAGTGAGTCTTTAAAGCTTCTTCTCTATGTTTATCTATTATCTGTTTCAGCTTTGGGGTGCACGTTTCCGATGATATGGAGAAGTTAGGTTTGTTATGGACAAGATATGAATCTTTTGGCACTTTCTTTATTTAATATGCATCTCTGCCTTGTAGGGCTCATTTGTTGCTAGTTCATATGGCTAACTGGATTTTTTTTTTTTCAGGTTGTAACATTTCATGAGATTTATAAATATAACTTATCAGACAGTAATATAATTATGTAAAATAGCAGACAAAGCAATAAGAAGGAAAGCTCTGCTAAAACAATGCAAATACATGTCTTAATTCTAAATAAAACTACTGCTGTGAATAATTACTTAGATAAACACAAATGTTTTGGTTGAATAGAACTTTTGTAATCAATGACAGAAAGAAAAAAAGTGAAATAAAAGCAACAATTTTATTGAGAAGTAAGAAAAACAAAATCGTACAAGCATTGTGTGGTACAGTTTGGTTGTGAGTGGTTGTACCGGCGCAAATAAATATAAAATATTACGTGTTAATATAAATTTAATTATTTGGTCTGCTGCAGTTGTGGTGTATTCCACCAGGTGGTGCAGTTGTGCAAAATATTAAAGTGTATTCGTACAGTTTGTACTCCTGCGCTGACCTTAAAATATAAATGAATATGTGTATATCCGTGACATTCATACACCAGCTCTTGTGAATCGTTATCTCTAAATCTGTGATACATTCACATATATAGAAACAAAATGTAAAAATTATATAAAACACAAAATATATGAACCCCTTCTCCCCTGCAAACTCTTAAGCGCGTCTGCGCTATTAATCAAAATACGGAACTATAAATACACTAAATAGTCCAGTGCAATCGTGCATTAATACAATGTCCTCAAAAAGCGTGCCTCCAGTAAGTGCAGGAATTTGTGCCTTGCTGAAAAAAAAAAAAAATTTCGTGACTTTGCCACCTTATAGTGTCACCACCACCTCCTATTGCGCTATGCTCTCACCAGATTCAAAAAGGTAAACTGCATATAATCATATGGTGTACGGTTTCCTCTTCTGGTTCCCGAATCTCTGCGCTCCAACTCTCTATGGGTTCTCTTATACTCCCAAGAAGAAAAAAGGCCCATATGGTGTAGTACGGAAGTATGGAAGCTTCCTGAGGACGAATCTAAGTATTCGAAGCGCGTCAAGGTGCAGGGGTACCACACATCTTTTTCACGCCACACGATTCTTGACCCCTGGAACGATACCGCACAGGCATTTTTGTCCGCTGGAATGCACCACGGTTAAGGCTTGGAACGCACGCCGGGAAGGTACCAGTGACGCTGGACAGGCTAGTGCCGGCTTGGGCACAGGAACATGTGAGTGTAAAATTCGTTTTTAATGTTTCAAGAATAAAACTTGTTAAAACGTACTACACCATATGGGCCTTTTTTCTTCTTGGGAGTATAAGAGAACCTATAGAGAGTTGGAGCGCAGAGATTCGGGAACCAGAAGAGGAAACCGTACACCATATGAATATATGCAGTTTACCTTTTTGAATCTGGTGAGAGCATAGCGCAATAGGAGGTGGTGGTGACACTATAAGGTGGCAAAGTCACGAAAAAAATTTTTTTTGCAGCAAGGCACAAATTCCTGCACTTACTGGAGGCACGCTTTTTGAGGACATTGTATTAATGCACGATTGCACTGGACTATTTAGTGTATTTATAGTTCCGTATTTTGATTAATAGCGCAGACGCGCTTAAGAGTTTGCAGGGGAGAAGGGGTTCATATATTTTGTGTTTTATATCATTTTTACATTTTGTTTCTATATATGTGAATGTATCACAGATTTAGAGATAACGATTCACAAGAGCTGGTGTATGAATGTCACGGATATACACATATTCATTTATATTTTAAGGTCAGCGCAGGAGTACAAACTGTACGAATACACTTTAATATTGTGTGGTACAGGCCTCATTCACACAATGCAATGACTACTTGGGGGTTAATTTACTAAAACTGGAGTGCGCAAAATCTGGGGGAGCTCTGTATAGAAAGCAATCAGCTTCCAGTTTTTTTGTCAAAGCGTAATTGAACAAGTTAAAGCGGAGCTCCACCCTAAAGTGGAACTCACGCTGATCGGAACCCTCCCCCCCTCCGGTGTCACATTTGACACCTTTCAGGGGGGAGGGGGGTGCAGATACCTGTCTAAAGACAGGTATTTGCACCCACCGCCGGCCACAACAGTCTCGGGCAGACTGCGGGCATGACGTCACCTCCCGCCGCCCCCCCCCCATTGTGTGCTGAGAACACTCGGCTCCCAGTACACAGCGGGAGCCAATCGGAAGGTGCAGCGTGACTCGCGCATGCGCCGTAGGGAACCCGGGTAGTGAATCCGGAGCGCTTCACTTCCTGGTTCCCTCACCGTGGATGGCGGGGGGAGCAGCAGAGTGACGAGCGATCGCTCGTCCTCTGCTGCGGACGGCGCTGGACTCCAGGACAGGTAAGTGTCCTAATATTAAAAGTCAGCAGCTGCAGTATTTGTAGCTGCTGGCTTTAATTTTTTTTTTTTTTTCATGGCACATCCGCTTTAAAGTTAGGATTGGCTACCATGCATATCTGCACCAGATTCCCCCCTCTCCAGTTTTAGTAGATAGTCCAAGAATGTCCAAGAATGGACCATGTGTTTTGAGCCAGCAGGCAGCCCATTCATATCTATTTAAACACAGTGACTGTATGGACACAGCCCAATTAGACAGCTGTGAGGGGGCAGTGGTGCACCACTGTTATAGGGAACATGTACTAATGCATAACAAAAAATAAAACATTCCTTTTAATGATCATGCTAGTGGGTTTCCTTAGTTTTGCATGGGATGCTGTGCACCAGTACAATGTACTCCAGAAAAAGTGACATTTAGAAAAGGAAAAAAATAAATAAAAAAATACATACTATATCCTTATTCAGTGGGTAAGGGTCTGGTATGAATTTTGAGCTGGACCATTTTTTTTCTTAAAGGAACAATACACATTGTTTACAAAAAAGTGTATCATGCCTTTATTTGAAAAGAAGGACATGGGGCCTCCTTTGTAATCCAACCCAAATGTATATCTTTAGTATGGCTTTTGAGGATGGCCCCAGACAAAAAAAAAATACATGGGGGAGGTGGGCTCCTCTCCAAAATTCATACCAGTCCCTTATCCAGGAATGGTGTAATGAGTGTGCAACCACTCCTCCTTGAACTATACCAGGCCACAAGTAATCAATTTAAAAATAAAATAAAAGTCCAGATGGCTGCACACCAAACTGAGATCCAAATGACTTTATTTTCATGAAACCATGAGCAGCACTACATGTACAAGCAAGGGAGGAACAGCTTACATGTTTTTCACACAAATTGTGCTTTATCAAAGCCCCCTGAGCACCCTGCAGTGAGGAGATCATGATGTTGGAGATTGCTCACCTGTGAGCAGTGTGGGCCTTTTGTTTGTTGCACCAAGTTATCAGTTTAGCATTAAAATTAGTTCTGGCACTAGATTTATTGCTCTCTCTCTGATGTTCATCATAATACCTCATGTGTGGTGGAAACACTGTTTACATATGCGTGCCAGACCTATATCTGTGTTTGCATTTGCATTTTTTCTTACACTTTTTTTTTCCATTCAACTTTTTTGCTATCACAAGGGATGAAGAACACCCTTTGTGGTAGCTTTGGACAATGACAGGAAATCTTTTGCAGAAATCATGGGATGTTAGACTCCTGATCACTCCTCTGCCCTCCAAAGGTAGATGATGAACAGATATATTTGATCAGCTGATTCTCTGGCTGTACTGGCCAGGGAAACAGAGCACTGAAACGGAAAGTGCCAAAATCCTCATTGCTTTTGGCTTCTTTTATTACATCTCGCATCAGGAGAAAAGAGATTACACTTGTTTTTTTTTTGTCAACACCCCCCGGTTGTCTGCTCTAGGGGGGCCCTGCCTAAAGCTGTGTAAGGGGCCCCAAAATTTGTGATGGCTGCCCTGTTTGCAAGCTTTAGATTTAGTGGACCCAGACCTCTGTGAGCTTTTTGCTTCTTTTGACAGGCCACTTGTTATTTGTTTTTAACCAGAGAAATCCACTTTTAATTCCCTTTAGGTAATCATCCTGAATTCAACTATTAGCTACCTAATCTGGCCAACATCTGAACCAAATATGAGGCAAAGCCTACTATTAAGCTGTAGCGCTACCCCCGGAGGAGCCGCTGGTTAGATTTGGGATCTACTCTCATTAACTGTTTTACACCCTTTAACTGTCTCGGACCATCCCTTGGCACACCAGATGAATACAATGGTATTGTGGCCCCTACTTGGCTGAGGCCACAATAGCATTACATAGAACATACAATAGTAATGCAATAATTTTTATTACCCTTTTTGTGTGTATCCTTGGCTCCCAGAGTAAACACACGTCATACAAGTTATGTTTTCAAACCAAAAAAATAACTTTACTTTGCTTGTGGTAATGAAAGAGAGGGTTTGAATAGCATAATAATTAAACACAAGTATTATACACAATGACTTTGCAAAGGGCCCCTTGCGAGAGTTGGCAAACAGTAAGAGAAATGGTTAACCAGAATAAAATCTATAGTGACTTTTAATAGTCTCTGCTCGCGAGCTCCCCTGGTGGGCAATACTGCAGAACAAAGAAAGAATTACCACGCTAAAAACAATCGAAATCACTAACAGAGCTGCAACAACAAAGTGTCATACATACACAATACAAGCAAGGAAAAAAGGATGTTGCGCTAGTTAAATCTATAAATCTAAACAGTAAAATTGATATAAAATAAATGCAAAAAGTTGAAGCCAGTAAACCCAAACCGATGGGAAGCTATAAAAAAGAGAACTCAGTCCAAGTGTATCCACAATAGGTATAGTTCATATTAAAGTGAATAATTGTTCTGTAGAAGAGCATGTGCGATAACCACCACCACAAATTAGTAAAAATTGGAGGCTTACCACATGGCAAGCAATAAACGCTTGCGGCTACAAACCCCAGCCAGGGCCTTTAAGCGATCCTCACAGGGGGGGAGGGGGGGATGAATGTTGAAACCTCCAACGAATCCACGATGTTGAAGCGTGTCACAGAAAAAAACACTCAATGGTGAAGTATGACAAGAACCGGCACACACATGAGGTATATTGTGACTTATGGAACCACCACCACCAACACCGTATAAGTAGGAGGCTTACCAGAGCATGTAAATAAACCAGCAAGTGGCTAAAACCCTAGCCTGGGCCTTTGAAAATCCTGGGCTGTGATTATAGGTCCTAGAATCCTCCGTATGTATATTCAGCAGGTACATAAAGGAATGATAAGGCCCACATAGTGAAGTATGTTACCACTGTTCGTTTAATAAATAAAAAATGTTGCACTTACAAAATCGTAAAGGGATAAAAACAGAGAGAAGCCGGCCGGCTCAAACAAACGCCCGTCCACTCGGAACAAACACATCCTGCGTCAGCACGCTACCCAGATGACGTCATTTTATGACAAAACGCGCGTCGGGAAGGTAGCGTGCTGACGCAGGACGTGTTTGTTCCGAGTGGACGGGCATTTGTTTGAGTCGGCCGGCTTCTCTCTGTTTTTATCCCTTTAAGATTTTGTAAGTGCAAAATTTTTTATTTATTAAACGAACAGTGGTAACATACTTCACTATGTGGGCCTTATCATTCCTTTATGTACCTGCTGAATATACATACGGAGGATTCTAGGACCTATAATCACAGCCCAGGATTTTCAAAGGCCCAGGCTAGGGTTTTAGCCACTTGCTGGTTTATTTACATGCTCTGGTAAGCCTCCTACTTATACGGTGTTGGTGGTGGTGGTTCCATAAGTCACAATATACCTCATGTGTGTGCCGGTTCTTGTCATACTTCACCATTGAGTGTTTTTTTCTGTGACACGCTTCAACATCGTGGATTCGTTGGAGGTTTCAACATTCATCCCCCCCTCCCCCCCTGTGAGGATCGCTTAAAGGCCCTGGCTGGGGTTTGCAGCCGCAAGCGTTTATTGCTTGCCATGTGGTAAGCCTCAAATTTTTACTAATTTGTGGTGGTGGTTATCGCACATGCTCTTCTACAGAACAATTATTCACTTTAATATGAACTATACCTATTGTGGATACACTTGGACTGAGTTCTCTTTTTTATAGCTTCCTATCGGTTTGGGTTTACTGGCTTCAACTTTTTGCATTTATTTTATATCAATTTTACTGTTTAGATTTATAGATTTAACTAGCGCAACATCCCTTTTTTCAATACTGCAGAACAGTTAATGTTGAACTCTCAAGTACCAGGCCTGGCTTAAACGGCTCCCAAATCTCTCCTTAGGAACCAAATCTTCATTGCGGCCGTTAGTGCACTTCTAGATTTGTAATCCAAAAGGAGTAGATGAGGAAATAAACTCAGTCAACAAGGTGTGGTAGGTGCCAATACTAAATGAACTGATCGCTCGTCAGCGTCAGTCAGTTCAGTGGGTATAGCTCCCAACTTATTAGGCCTATATGGTCCAGTCAAGGTTTAGGCACTGGCCCCAATTAAAAGGGGGGATTCTAAGTTATCGTCATAAAGGGAGTTTTGAGGTTTTGAGCATGTGCCCTCTCACCCGACAGGCCCGATCCGCCTGGAGCCCCGATGGCGGCTTCTCCGGTCTCCTGGCACATGAGCTGGGCACTCTTAGTCTTGCTTCCCTCAGGATGGTTAATCTCCTGGAGAGTTCAGGCCCAGGCTTCAGGCCTAGTAGCACGGCTGTGCTGCTCTCCACAGCTCCGCAGAGGAGAAAATGCAGGTCCCGAGAGAGAGAAGTCAGCCCCTCCCTGTCTTTAAATAAACTCCCCATGAGTCTGTGCGGAGTTGTCACATGCTCCAATAAGGCAGGGCATTGTGGGAAGTGTAGTCTGTTTCTACTAAGAGTCAATAGAGTCCATATCTCCCGATACTTCCCATCCCACAATGCATGGCTTCTAAAAGACGTGAACATGTATAAACAAACTTAGCTAAATTTCAGTGAGGATTCACACTATATAGTCCATGATAGTGTGACCCCGCTACACAGCTTTCAGATATGTGCGACGAGCCAGAACCGCAGGGGAACACGTGAGGTGCACGGTGGGCCGATGAGAGACAGCAATAATACAGTTCATCGGTTTACTCACGGTTAGCAGAAAGCCTCCCTGGGCCGGTCGCACAGTGAAAGGGAAGACAGCACGAAATCCTCCGGGGCACGCTCTGCGATAGGGAAACGCCAGCCGAGATGGTGGTTGAGGTGCCCGTGATGACAGGGGTGTTTAGAGTGCTTGTGGCGGCTGGGTCCCTTGATGATATTTGTCGTGACGCCAGTACCGTTAATGGTGGTACAACCAGTTGTAGTAACAATGTTAAAGAATGAGGTAGACAGTGGCAGAATACAACTCACAACTTTTACTGTGTCTGGTTTTGGTTGCAGTACAAACATCCAGTTAGAATACAGTCTCTGGGTAAATAGAGGAATTCTGCTGATCCACTGCTAATAGGCTTTAGTAGGCCTGGACTCAGGCTGTGGTTCAGTAATAATGCTTACTTGTGTCTGGTCCCTTTTGAATCCAGTGACATGGGTGAGGTTGCCGGAGGCTAAGAAATCCTTCACCTTTATACTCAAAGGTCTTTGCTGCCGATTAGTGGCTTTTATCCTTTGATTTTAGCAGTTTAAATGTGTCCCTTCTCTGGACTGACCTTCTCTCACCTTCACATTCTCCTTTCTCTCTGCACACTGCTTCCTGTACTGAACAACTGACCACAGATAAGCCTGAGCTGGGATAGATTTCCCAGAGTGGTGCTATCCCCATCTTGTGGTGGGAAGTATGAAGCACACCTGACCAGCCTATGAACAGGGATACCACAGGTATACAATGCAAAATGACATGCAATATAGCAATGACAAAGAAGTAATACTTTTGCAGTTCCCACATGTCCTGAGTGGGACGCTGCATACCCCCATGGTAAAACGTGTGTCGACCTCGGCACACTTTTGACTCGATGTTGTGTCTTCCTGTAAGATATAAGAGAAATGGAAAAGCATGCATGCATAGGAAATAACAATATAACCCCATTCTTGTACTTCTTGTATCTGCAAGTAAAATGGGTTAGGCAAACATATCTCAGGCAACAACGAAATGTGACAAAAGGTGACAAAAAGGGGTGTAGTTTTTCCTCTGAAGACTGGTGATGTATGGCAAAACCAGAATAGTCCACGATGAGATGGAAAAAGAAAAACAAAACAAAAATAACATCTCAGGAGGCTCACAGGGTATGAGTCCGTTCCCTGGGCACAGGAAAATGTCAACAGATGAATATCACGGAGGCTCAGGTACGTGAAAGTCTATCTCCGGGTGCAGGCTTGAACGTTGCAAAACAGTAGGCAAGTAGTCCTTTTGAAAAGTCCTTTAAAGGAAATAAACATAATATCCCAAGTAAGTCTTCTTCTCACTCTGGAACTTCAGACGACGTAAGGATGCACTCAACGATGAGATGACAGAGTTGGTAGTCGACTTCTCGGCTGCTGGTGCAGGTAATCCTCCAAACGGACAGGTGGTCGTCCTCTTGTAGTTCTGTCAGATCTTCTTAGCGGCTGAGTTTCTACAGGCCTTGTTTCAAGGGAACTTGGTGTCTCTTGAGCTGTAGTAGACACTTCTTGAGATAGCTCCTCTGGTTGAAGTGCGGTTGTATTGTTCTTGGCAGGCACTAAGATATTGAGCCATGGTGTAAGGAACCATTGTAAAGGATCAGAGTCTAATAATGCTTTTCCAAAAGACTGTAGTGGATTCTCTGAATCCGATGATTTTGTAGGCTCTGGTTCTATGGATTGTGTTTCCTCTTGGATAGCTTCTTCTTGAAGAGTTTCTTCTTGAGTATTTTCCTTGAGACATAACTTAAGGCGATTGCGATGTACTACACGTGATTTGTTTTCTTTAGTGATCTCATAAGTATCAGTCTCTGGATTGAGAATAGCTGTAATGGTGTAAGGTTCTCTCTCCCATTTGCTATCTAACTTGCTGGTGCGATGGTTGTTTTTTAACCATACATGGTCACCAATTTTGAGAGGTTCTGCTTTGGCAGATTGGTTATAATCTCTTTGTTGCTTTTCATGAGCATGTTCCATGCGATGTTGAACAATTTCTTGTGCATCAATTAGACGTCTTTGGTGCTCACTCACCCAATCAGTCTTTGGTAGAGGGTTGATTGCATCAGGCACTTGTACGCCCAAAGTATGGTCAGCAGGTAGTTTACCTTGTCGGCCAAACATGAGATAGTAAGGTGTATACCCAGTAGAACAGTGAATGGTGTTATTGTAGGTATACATCAATTGAGGCAATAGGGTAGGCCAATCACTTCTTGTAGCAGGTGTTACTGCTCTTAACATCTCAAGTAAAGTTTGGTTCATTTTCTCACAGAGTCCATTGCCTTGGGGGTGGTAGGCTGTGGTCCTGATTTTCTGGCAATTGTGAAGTGTACACAGTTCTTTGAAGAGTTGCGACTCAAAGGCAGATCCCTGATCTGTAAGGATTCTTTCTGGGCATCCATATGGCAATAGGAAATGTTTCCAGAAGGCATCTGCAGTTGTTTTAGCGGTCAGGTCCTTGACAGGTACGGCTACAACAAATTTGGTATAATGATCAATGATGGTCATGGCGTATGTGTAACCTGAGCGACTTGGTTCCAGCTTCACATGGTCAATTGCAACTATTTCTAGCGGTGTTCGGCTTACAATGGGATGTAAGGGTGCTTTTTGGTCATGTTTTTCATTTCTTCCAACAGCATAGGTGGAACATTCTCGACACCACTTTTCAATGTCTCCTCTCATCCCAATCCAGTAGAATCTTCTACGGATGGTGGCTTCTGTCTTCTGCACGCCAAAGTGTCCTGATTGATCATGATACATCTCAAGAATGATTCTTGCATCTCGGCGTGGTATTAAGATTTGGTATAAAGTTCTTCTTAATAGTAGGCCCTTCTGTAGGAAGAGATGTTTTCTGTGTCTCCAAAGTTTTGGCAATTCTGGATCAGCATTTCTTCTGCGAATTCTTTCAGGTGCTCTTCCGCTGGTGAAGAAATCTTGCAGTTCTCCCAACACTCTGCTTTCATTTTGCAGCTTGATCCACCTTTCTTTGTCCACTTGGGATCTTGGATCCACTTGTTGTTGAAGGTTAAGGACTTTTCTTCCTTTGATGGTGATAATGTCTTGTTGGGCAAAATTTTTGTAAAAAGCTGGCATTTCTACCTCTTCCCAAACATCTTCCTGTGTAGTAGGGTCTTCTTGGGTAGGCAGACGGGATAATGCATCCGCATTTTCATTTGCTTTTCCTGTTCTGTATTTTATGGTGAAATCGTAGTTAGCTAGGCGTGAGGCCCATCTTTGTTCCAATGCTCCCAACTTTGCGGTATTAAGATGTGCTAGCGGGTTGTTATCTGTGAAGGCCACAAATGGTGTTGCGGCAAGGTAATCTTTAAATTTTTCTGTAACAGCCCACACGAGTGCGAGGAATTCCAATTTGAAGGAACTATAGTTTTGGTCGTTTCTTTCAGTACCTTTAAGAGATCTACTAGCGTAGGAAATAACTCTTTCTTTTCCTTCCTGTACCTGCGACAGAACAGCTCCCAGACCTTTCTTACTAGCATCCGTGTAAAGATGAAATGGCTTCTGGTAATCTGGATAGCCTAGGATTGGTGGTTCTGTTAACTTCTTCTTTAGGAGCTGGAAGGCAATTTCTCTTTCTGTGTTCCATTCAACTGGTATTGGAGACTTTTGGTACCTCTTGGGATGTCCTCTCAGAAGTTCTAATATTGGCCCCGCAATTTGGGCAAAATGAGGAATAAAGCGTCTGTAGTATCCTGCGAAACTGAGAAAGCTCCTCACTTCTTTCACTGTAGTAGGAGTAGGCCAATTTCGGACTGCGGCTATCTTCTCTGGATCCGGTTTAACACCTTCAGAGCTTACAATATGCCCTAAGTATTTGACTTCTGTCTTCAGTAGATAGCACTTAGATGGTTTGACTTTGAGTCCATGTTTAATGAGGATTTGAAAAACTTCAGCCAAATGTTTCAAGTGATCGTCATAAGATTTGGAGTAGATGATGACATCATCTAAGTACAGCAGGACGGTTTCAAAATTTTTGTGTCCTAAAAAATGCTCCATTAATCTTTGAAAGGTTCCGGGCGCATTGCAAAGTCCAAAAGGCATGCGGTTGAACTCAAATAGGCCCATCGGGGTGGTAAATGCAGTCTTCTCACAATCTTCAGGTGCCATGGGTACTTGCCAGTATCCACTGGTTAAATCCAGGGTAGAGAAGTAGGCTGAAGATCCTAAAGCTGTCAAAGATTCCTCTATGCGTGGTAAAGGGTAAGCATCCTTGTGGGTGATTTGGTTAATTTTTCTGTAATCCACACAGAATCTGATGTTACCATCCTTTTTACGGACAAGGACTAGAGGTGCAGCCCATGGACTATGGCTGTCTCTAATGACATTGGAGTCCTTCATCTCTTGGATCATTTGCTTTACAGATTGGTACATAGTTGGTGGTATAGGCCGATATCTTTCCTTGATCGGTGGGTGTGAACCTGTAGGAATGGAGTGCTTGATAATATCCACTTCTCCATAGTCTGTGGAATGCTTGCTGAAGGCACGGTGAAGCTCCTTCACAATTTTTAGTACTCCCTCCATTTGGTTTGCTGGTGTGGAAGCATCTCCCACATGAAGTTCTTTCCACCAGGATGTGTTTACATTTTGGTCCTGCGGGTTCTGTCTCTTGGTAATCTGCTCTGTGGTAGCTGTAGCCACACTGATGACATCTTGAAAAGTGACTTGGATTAGCTGTGCAATAGGACGGTGTTTTGTTAGTGTTACGCTGCTATCACTCAAGTTTAGGAGTCGTATAAGCACTTTACCTTCAGAGACGGTTACTAGGCTCCTTGCAGCTCTAACTAGAGGATAGTCTTCCAAAACAACAGGCTCTACCAGGGCTTGGTAGTCTTGACCTTGGATTCCGACTACAGCTCGGCACCACAAGAGAGTTTCGGTGTTGGGTTTGAGGATCACAGGTTGCTTATCCCGGATGCGGGCACAGCAAATTTCTCCTTTTTCGTTGGTGAATCTCTGTTGCGCATTTAGTACACGGATGGTTTGTTGGATCACCTTCTTAGAATCAGGAGGGGCAGTAGGCACTAACTGGTGCAAGGCTTCTAACATCTCAACATAACAGTTCCTGAGGACATTCATTCCTAGGACTATTGGAGGGTTAGGGTTATTGTCTCTGACTTGTACCACAATAAGGCCTTGTCGAGGTAGTGTAGTTCCTCCTACTTGAATGGTAGGTTCCCAATAACCATGGACTGGTATGGGTTTGCCGTTACTGGCTATGAGACTCAGCCAGGATTCTGGAGGCTGGGTAAGCTGATTTTGATCCCAGTATTTTTCAAAGGCTGCTTGTTGGATGGTGGTGACTTGGGATCCGGTGTCAACTAGGGCAACAAAAGGAACTCCGTTTATTTGAAGGGCCACTTCAGGACGGGATCCAACGTATCTTGGCATCCAGTGGGGATCTTCTGGACCTATTGGTTTACCTCCCGAGGGGTGGTCCTTGGCCTCGGGGGTTTCCCGTTTAACTGCCAGCAGGTTGCTTCTGTATGGCCTGGTTTGTGACAGTACGTGCAGATAGGCCGCTTAGGGGTACTAGTGTGGTCAGGGGGGCGTCCGCCAGAATTTCTGGAATAAGTCTCTCTAGAATTAGAGGGGAAGAGTCTTCTGGACACAGGTTTCTCATCCTCTAGCATTAATGGTTTCTCCCATTGTTCCAATTTTTGGTGGACTTTCTCCAGACTTTTAGTCAGGAAACGGACTTGTTCTGTCAAGGCCGCAACTGCGTCAGGAACTGGGGCTTGGGTTGCCTGACTGACTATAGGTAAAGACTTTACAGGGGTAACCAGCTGTGACACAGGCACGTCAACAGATCTAACAGGTTCTGTTGGTGGGCTTTTTCCCAGTATGCTGATAGCTAGTTCTTTAAAATCTAAGAAGGTAGCGCTTGGATGTTGGGCGGCTAACATTCTTAGTTGGCTCTTTAGATTGTCTGTATGGACGCCTTCAATAAATTGTTCTTTCAGGGTTTTGTCCTGATTTTCTGCCTCACGGGGGTCTACTTGGACAACAGCTCTAAGGGCTTCCTGCAAAGATAATGCAAAGTCTCTGAGTGACTCACCAGATTGCTGTCTCTTGCTGAAGAACCTCATCTTGACCTCTGACACGGTTCTGGGTTCAAAGGTGGTGTAGAGACGTTGAAAAATCTGCTCCATGGTCTTTCTCTCTGAGCTCGGCCAAGATTTCACTTCTCTGAGCGCAGCTCCTTCCAATTGCGCAAGAAGAATCTCCATCTGTTGCTCTGAGGATACAGGGTACAATCTGAACACAGACAGAATTTTTTCTTTAAAGTCCCTTAAAGTATGAATTTCCCCAGAATATCGTGGGAACCAGGGGGCTCCAAAATAATAAGGCATGGTTAACGGCATTAAACTTGGTGCTGCAGCGGTTGGTATTGCATTGGGACCGACTGCGGCTGATGCAGGGGGTCTCCTGAGGTCAGGCTGCACGTCATCTTCCTGCACAGACATGGTAACAGCAGGTGAGTTCTAGTTAGGTAAGTCAAATGCGTTTTTAGACACTTTTTGTGCGGTGTTGCTATGGGCAACCGCTGTCTTGCGGGTGTATGGCCCTTTAAGAATTTAATGCCAGCTGAATACAATGCTGCAATTTTTATGCTGATAACTGGGATAACGCTTCCATGCAACTTTTAAACAGTTTAAACAGTTCTGTGGCCCCACACAGCATGCAATAAGTAAATAGTCTCTCAATAAAGCAAAGGGGCTTATCCTGATGTGACAGTCTTTTAGATAAGGCGCAGGGGTAATGATCCTGTTCGTGACGCCAATTTTTTTTATGCGACGAGCCAGAACCGCAGGGGAACACGTGAGGTGCACGGTGGGCCGATGAGAGACAGCAATAATACAGTTCATCGGTTTACTCACGGTTAGCAGAAAGCCTCCCTGGGCCGGTCGCACAGTGAAAGGGAAGACAGCACGAAATCCTCCGGGGCACGCTCTGCGATAGGGAAACGCCAGCCGAGATGGTGGTTGAGGTGCCCGTGATGACAGGGGTGTTTAGAGTGCTTGTGGCGGCTGGGTCCCTTGATGATATTTGTCGTGACGCCAGTACCGTTAATGGTGGTACAACCAGTTGTAGTAACAATGTTAAAGAATGAGGTAGACAGTGGCAGAATACAACTCACAACTTTTACTGTGTCTGGTTTTGGTTGCAGTACAAACATCCAGTTAGAATACAGTCTCTGGGTAAATAGAGGAATTCTGCTGATCCACTGCTAATAGGCTTTAGTAGGCCTGGACTCAGGCTGTGGTTCAGTAATAATGCTTACTTGTGTCTGGTCCCTTTTGAATCCAGTGACATGGGTGAGGTTGCCGGAGGCTAAGAAATCCTTCACCTTTATACTCAAAGGTCTTTGCTGCCGATTAGTGGCTTTTATCCTTTGATTTTAGCAGTTTAAATGTGTCCCTTCTCTGGACTGACCTTCTCTCACCTTCACATTCTCCTTTCTCTCTGCACACTGCTTCCTGTACTGAACAACTGACCACAGATAAGCCTGAGCTGGGATAGATTTCCCAGAGTGGTGCTATCCCCATCTTGTGGTGGGAAGTATGAAGCACACCTGACCAGCCTATGAACAGGGATACCACAGGTATACAATGCAAAATGACATGCAATATAGCAATGACAAAGAAGTAATACTTTTGCAGTTCCCACATGTCCTGAGTGGGACGCTGCATATGTAATGTTCTAAAATGGAAAATATGGTAAAGTGAAGCTAATGTAAGCCATTATTACACAATATTTTTAATATGCAGTATAATCTGAAGCATTAGAGTAGACAACAATTGTCCAGACCTGCCAATAAGTTTGTGGGTCAGCCTTTTAAAGCACAGGTCAAGTGGTCCATTCTTACAGAATATGGTCTTTGCTACTTTAATAAAACATCATAGAGAATAAACTTACATGCAGTGTAAATTCTTAGCATTCCTGTAGATTGTTAGGAAAAAAAAAGTGGAAATGTATTGTACAATATTGAATTACACAGCTGGAAAAAATAATGGTACTTTGGATGCTTTCCAGAATGGAGTGTGTCAGTAAAAAGCATGTGAAACTCAATTTATCTTTTCTTTCAAGCTCTGCCTTCTGCATCTGACAGCTTCAGATGAACATGAAATATATTCCATAAACACTTTAATCAGTGTGTGACCATTTGCACATAACAAAGACTGTGGGTTTTTTCAAAAAGCTTCTAATAGACATCGAAATAAATCTGCAGAGATTGGTTTTGCGTAACTCCTACAAGTAAAGCTTATGCTGATCTTCACACATTATTAAGATATGAACAGGATTCTAAAATTATACTGAAGTATATTAACTTTTAATAGGGCAACAGTTTAAAAACATATTTTTTAGGCAGTTATGTTTTTACACTGACAGATTTGCAAACATTAACTCTTTTGTGACCAGAGATACAGTAATTGATTCCTAGATGCACGGGAACATTTCAGCAGTGTCAACCAACTTGACAATAACTCTATTCCTTTTAGGTATGTTGGATAGCTCAGACCTGTATAGCACTGTGGTTTCTCCCACCAGCCATTGCATCACTACTGTGTCCTGTAGTAATGTACACACCGGAGCGCCTAATGGGGAACCCCCCATCTGACAGACCCAAAGTGTCAAATAGCAGTGTCACAGTTAGCTCTCCAAGAGAGTGAAGACTGGAGAATGCTGGAATAGTAAGTATTACATTTCTTTAACAGGTTTGCCAACCTTTTATATCTTTCATCTCAACAGGGTGGCTTTAACCACCTAAGGACCGCCCCACTTACATTTACTGTGGCAGGGCTGCCCTTAAGAGCAAAATTATGTACCTGTACGTGATCTTCTTCTTTGGCTCTGGGGTGCATTGCGCACGCCGCCATAGTCCCGTCCAATCACAGCGGGAGCCAATCAGCGGGTCTGGCGGACGCGATGTCCACTGGGTAGCCGACACTCGTTCATAGAGAGGCAGAGTGTTTTTTTCAGAGGCAACTAGAGGGGCCTGGAAATTATAGGATATAATCTTATTATAAAGAATACAGACATTGTCCGTTGCACCTGTGTGAATGTTAGGACATCTGCATTTTTATACATAGATTGGTTAGTGTCCTTTGGTGAGCTCCCATTTTGAGTTACTATTACAATGTTTAGTTTAAAGTAATTGAAGCTGCAGATAAAAAAAAAAATGCAAATGACGTGTTAAAGATTACATGGGATTTTAACAATTACATTTGCAAAGACTTTAAGTGTTATGCTGGCTAGACACACACCGATTTTAATTCAGTCAGATTTTAATTGTAAAAACAGTATAGAGGCAACTTAATACCAAGACGGTAAATCATTTCATGGTGTGGACAGGAGCAGTTAGTTGCAGTCTGAATAATGCTTTGTTTTTTTTTTCTAATCAAAAGCTGATTATGAAAATGCTTGAAAGCATCTAAACATTGCCATGTCAGGTTAACTTTTCATTACTAATTTAGGGTAAAAAAAGGACACTAAAAATAATTATGTGAACACTTGTGATTTACATATTATTATTATACACGATTTATATAGCGCCAACAGTCTCCGCCCTCTACAATGTAGAGGGCGGAGAGCACAATTACAGTACTGTTCAATACAGAAGGAACAGGTGGGCCCTGCTCGTAGAGCTTACATTCTAAAGGGAGGGGAGTGGTACAAAATATAATGGCTGCAGAGAATGATTTGATGGGGGTGGCTCGGGGACAGTTGTTAGGTGGGTATGGAATAGGCTTCCCTGAATAAATGAGCATTCAGGGATCTCCTAAAGGTGGACAGGGTAGGGGCTGATCGGACATACTGGGGCAGGGAGTTTCAGTGGATCAGAGAGGCTCTGGAGAAGTCCTGAAGTCAAGCATGGGTGGAAGTAACAAGGGAGCTAGAGAGCAGAAGGTCCTGGGAGGAGCGGAGGGGACGATTTGGGCGATATCTGCAGATGGCGTTGGTGATGTAGATGGAGCTATGTTGTGAATGGCTTTGTATGTTCTGGTTAGCATTTTGAATTTTACACGGTGTGGCAGGGGAAGCCAGTGAAGGGATTTCCAGTGAAAAGCAGCAGTCACAGATCGGTTAGTGAGATGTACTGTAGGTGACCGCGATATTGTGTCAATCTTGCTCCCTTTCTCGTTGAGATTGACCACCTACGAGCCCCATCGCGGGAGCCAGCCCCGAGCTGGCTCGGCGCGATGGAAAAAAGCCGTCATAGAAGCAACGGGGATCCGACTTGGATTCCTGCAAATTCTAGCCGTGACATTTGGTATGAATCATGAGGGGGAAATCCACGCCAAATTTTAAATAAAAAAACAGCATGGGTTCCCCCCAGGGGCATACCAGGCCCTTAGGTCTGGTATGGATTGTAAGGAGAACCCCCTACACCAAAAAAACGGCGTGGGGTCCCACCACAATCCATACCAGACCCGTATCCAAGCACACCACCCGGCTGGTCGGGAAAGGAGTGGGGACGAGCGAGCGCCCCCCCCCCTACTGAGCAATACCAGGCCGAATTCCCTCAACATGGGGGGGTTGGGTGCTCTGGGGCAGGGCGCCATGTGGCCCCCCCACCCCAAAGTACCCTGTCCCCATGTTGATAAGGACAGGGCCTCTTCCCGACAACCCTGGCCGTTGGTTGTCGGGGTCTGTGGGCGGGAGACTTATCGGAATCTGGCAGCCCCCTTTAATAGGGGGGCCCCCAGATACTGGCCCCCCACCCTAGGTGAATGAATATGGGGTACATCGTACCCCTACCTATTCACTTGGAGGCAAAGTGTCAATAAAATAAACACACAACACAGGGTTTTAAATTAATTTATTAGTCAGCTCCGGGGAGTCTTCTCCGCTCTCCAGGGGGGTCTTCTCCACTCTCCGGGGGGTCTTCTTCCATCTTCTCCGCTCTCCAGGGGGGTCTTCTCCACTCTCCGGGGGTCTTCTTCTATCTTCTCCACTCTCTGTTGTCATCTCGGCGCTCCCCGGTTCTTCTCCCGCTCGCTCTCCGGTGCCTTCTTCGGGGCTGGCCGCCGCTATCTTCTTTTTAGCTCTCTTACTAGCGGCGGCGCAGCCCGCTCTTCTTTGCCGTCTTCTGCCTTCTTCTTTTCTTCTTATGTTGACGCAACGCTTACTCCCGCTGTAATGCCGGGTGCGCGGCTTGCACCGATTTATATAGGCCTCTTATGGCGTCACAGTCCCATCATGCTCCGTGGGAGCATGATGGGACTGTGACGCCGGGGGGGTCTTCATAGGACAGCTCAGTATGAAAACTCTTCCTACAATCTTCACCAGGAACTGATGGAAATCACAAGACTGCTATATATTGCTTATGAAAGGTATTTAGCAGATTATATTTACTAAAATAATTACACTTCCATGTTCTGTGTACTGTGGGAGACCATAAATAGTGAATTCAGGTCCCGGGTTTAGTAACACTTTAAAGGGCTCAGGGTTTACACAAAAAAGACATGATAAATATTCGCCATCCAGGATGCATTCCCTTTGGCTAGTACATAGTCTCACCTCTTAGGCCTTGTACACACGACCGAACATGTCCGATGAAACATGTCCGATGGACCGTTTCCAGCGGACAAGGCTGAATTGTCCATTGGTCTGATGTGTGTACACACCATCAGACCAAAATCCCCGCGGACAGAGAACGCGGTGACGTAGAAGTCACCAACGTTCTCAAACACGGAAGTGCAATGCTTCCACGCATGCGTCAAATCAATTTGACGCATGTGCGGGATTTCGGGACGCTGGTTACACGTCATAACCAGCGGACATGTCTGATTAGGTGTACTAACCATCGGACATGTCCGACGGACATGTTTCCAGCGGACAAGTTTCTTAGCATGCTAAGAAACTTTTGTCCGCTGGAAACCTGTCCGCTAGGCCGGAAACCTGTCCGCTAGGCCGTACACACGGTCGGACATGTCCACGGAAACTGGTCCGCGGACATGTTTGGTCGTGTGTACAAGGCCTTAAGCTTGGATTAAAAACTAACAAATTCCTATACACACACAGAAGAGGTGGATGGAGAAATGCCCCCCCCCCCCCACCCCAACGGGACTTTGTATTCAGACATTGGCTGCAGCTGCTGATCAACAAGTTTTTATCTTCTGTTCCTCATAAGTCAATTAAATATTGCACTTTTGTTGAACAGGGACAGCCACTCCGATTGAAATTCGTTCAGTCCCTGCTGAACTGGTCAAATTTTGATCCGTCTATGGCCAGCTTTATTTTCCCTAAGTCCAGAATGGACAGCTCTGACCATTGCTGCCATATTCTTCCGCATTCCTCCTCTATTTTTCTTCAACTATTGCATACCAGAGTAGCATTGTTCTGGTGCCTGGCTTAATTCTCAGAATTTTATAGATGCCAAGAATAAATCAGGTGTGGACATTGCAGGTAGTGTTTATAGAAACTGTTATATTAGATATTATTGTTACTTAAAAGTGTTATTGTTACTTAAAAGTGCAATTTGTGTTTCTTAAGAACTTTACTGTACTTTTTATAACATTACTGTTCTTACATTCACAAACTTGAATAAAGCATATGTGATTACTTACGGGCTTAGATAAGTTATTATTGCATGACTGCCCTATATATTTTTATATCCATTATTAAAAAAAAAAATGTAAAGATATACAGAAAAATCAAACAAACCACAGCATCGAAGCTCCAGTGGGTATATGTATTTCAGAATGTACCTCTAATCACTCCATTAACTCAGTTTGTTTCTAGTTTAGCTCACTGTTGAAGCTTGAAGTGCACAAAGCAGAAAAATACATCTTTAAGTACACCCTCAAGGGCTGTGTGCAATATTAAACTTACTTGAGTATTAAATTGAATAAACATGACAGTATTGAGTGTGGCGAAAAACTGTGTCACTTTTCACAAGTGTCTCCTTAGAATATGATTACAATACAACTGTCTAAAGCATTTTGTTTTCTCTGGCCTGCCTCAGTGAGCTGATGTTATTTATTTGCCATTCAAATTAAGGAGACTCATGGCTTGTAAAATGTATTGAATGTTTTTATGTATTATAGTGTATAAATCGTGTATAATAATAATAATAGTAATAATTATAGTTCAGAGAATGCACGTGTTGAAGAAGATGGGTCTGAAAATCTCTATATAATGTTGAGGTACAATTCTAACTTTTCAACTGTAAATAAAAATAAGTAAGTTGTATCTGCTTTCTATGTGCTCATACATTTTATTTAGGTATTTGATTTTTTATTTTTTTTTTATAAAAATAACAAACAAGTTATACTTACCTCCCTGTGTAAGGGTTTTGCACAGAACAGCCCTGATCCTCCTCTTCTGGGGTGCCCCATTGGCACTCCTGGCTCCTACCCTTCATAAGGTGCTTTCCATGGGGGCACCCACGTTAGTGCATGCGTGAGTCCAACTGCTGCGTCCATTGACACAGACAGCGGGACTCGACATGATCCGGGCCACTGAAAACGGGCGTGTACCCCCTACTCGGAAGTGCCATATCATGTGCCTAGTACATTATCTAGCACAGCATAGCATAGCATATGTTATACGGTTGGCAAACGGCTAAGGAAACCTGCCATGAGAGAATCATGGAGGTTGCCATTAATGACTATTCCTCCTGAAAATGCTAGTTGCTTAATACTAGGTTTTTAATATGTTTGCTTTTTGGCATTTTATTAAACATATTAATGTCAAACAGTCAGACAGCATTCCTTTTCATAAATATATCTCTCATCAGAGCCATTTTAATATTTCTGTGAATGAGCAACATCTCATGGTTGTAGGTGAGCAAAATGATTCTGGAAAAGTCAGACTTAAAGTGGCCCAGCCCGATTTACTATCACTTGATCTGAGCGGAGATCTCTGGGGTGCAGAGACCTATGCACAGACTTACAAAAGGAATACAAATCTAAATGCAAATATTTTATATTCAGCTGTTTTTTAGCTGTTTTAAATAAAAACATAAACTTGTTGATACCCCTCATGAAATTAATTACCATTGCAATATCAGATCTTTACATGTTCAATATCATAGTGTTTCCCTTTCACTCTTGCACTGGTGTTTTAAAAGGAAGGACACCAACAGGACAAAACACAGATAGGGAAACTGCAGTCATCAACCCTCTATTTGTACTGGTTGCCATTGTTACTGAGAAAGAAAATTAGGTGAAATCCAAAATTGTAGAGTTGTCCCCAGAGCAAGAAGTGAAGAGAAGCTATCCAATGGGGACACTTGTTCCGGTGACAATTGTCTAAGAGGAGAATTCCCCTAACTTTTAACTCTTTCCTACTGTATTAAAAAGCTAAACATACTGTACACTGCCCAGACTAAGCATACTAAAATATTTACGTGTTCTGAGCAAAACTTTGCAGCACTTTGAAACACACCCTTTTTTCCTGATGACGCGGCACACGCGAACGGCATTGAAATCTGACAAAGCACGCCTTACACTGGAGCTATGAGTTTTTAAAGTCCTGAACAGCTGAGATGCATGCCGGGGCCCATATCGCTTACAGTGAGTAATCCAGCCGATGCCTCCTTTTATGAGCTGTGTGTGTACTTGCCTGTATACACTGTTTTACTCTGCAATTTTTAGTAAATAAAAACGGTATTACACTATCCCCGTTATGTGGCTCATTGCGGTGGAGCCGTTTGGAATCTTTTAGATTGGATGATTCGAATACACAAGTTACCTGTATTTGGATTGATTGGGATTTGACCTCACATGGGAGAGAGCATAACAAGAAGGATCCTGATATAACCCCTTACATGCCTGTAGGTCATTCATGGCCGCATATTTCTGGTGAGCGCATTTTGATTGGCACTTCGGGTGAAGCACTTTATTATGCACGCTGCACTTTCTGAGAGCACGGTGCTTGGAGACGAATTTGGAATACCAGTTGCCAGTTCTATATCTGCTATTTAATTGGACTTTTTCTTATTTTTCACTAATATATGGTGTTTATTTTTGATAACTATTTACACTTGTTGCGTCCTTTACCCTTTTTTTCACAGTTGATTACTCACCTACTAATTTTTGGAGCTGCACTTTTAGTACATATATTCATTAATTTTTTTTTTATTTCACATAATTGTTGGCGCTGTTATCCATTTTTCTTTATATACACCCTTATTTACCTCCATTAGCTACAAGTATTGTAGAAAAATCAGCTTCAAATTTCACATTGGGGTACGTTTTAACATGCTATTAAAGTGATTGTAAATGCCTTGTAAAACAACCCATTCAGTTTAAAATTGAAATGAAAGGCAAACGTTTGTGTATAGATAAAAAACAATAAAACAGAAAAAATTGCACTTGTCACAGAAAATTGGTAGTTAGTGGTGACCAAAAATCACCCCAACTAAGAAACAATGTGGGGGGGGCAGCAGCTTTTGTGCAGAAGCTAAGGGAAAATGTAAAGAAAAAAGGGGGTTAAAGCTGCGCATTAAACCCGGACTAAATTTAAACAATAGTCCATAAATTTATATTGCTGTCATTCCTCAATTAGGGACTCAGTTGGTGGGAAGAGAAAGTCAATGTCCTTCACAATATTCCATAGGTAGATACACATGAAACTTCTATCACCACTGTGAATCACTTCAATCTTCAGTGAGAGCCCACCACCGTAGTTTCAAGCAGCTTACCAGATCACTGAAAATCAAAAGCAGTCGACTATAACCTAGCCGCGGCCTTTGGGGAGATGGCCCACTCCCTGGATACGAATCTACCACTTGTTCCCGCAGATGTAACGGCACCCCACCATATGATCATATATAGAGATAACGGTACATCGTGTAATTCCGTCTGGGACAGTTTATTAAAAGCACAAGGTAAAAAGACAGGTACTCACATTGTAGAAGTGCAAAACGAGCGTTTTTAAAATTTGTTTGTTGCCGGCCGGCGAACAGATGAAGCGGAGCCCTTCCTCCAGAATGCAATGACGTCACTGCACGTCCTCCCAGACGCGTTTCGTCATTGGACGTTGGACGTGCCAAAATTCCAGTGGGTGTAACAAGATGTCCACTTACCCCTTCTCAATGTATCCTTACTGTGGAGGAGTGCGGGGTGTAGCAAGATGGTGGTGAAGGAATGTCACTTCTGTTATCAATTCTGACGGGTCGCCATATCAGATCAACACTAGCTCCAATCTTTCCACAGTGACTCATCTGATGATGATCTCCTGCTCATCAAGTCCTGCTGGTTACCTAAGCTGTTCAGTCCAGATCCTCTCTGCCTTCGCCTTGTCAACACATCCAGAGACTCTCTCCTGTGTATCTGTTAAAGACTTGATTGGCTGACATCCCTTCTGGTTCCTGATCCTGCTTGCTGTTCCAATTTCCTGGCTTGTCAAGAAGTAGGACAGAGGCAAACACACTTTCTATAAAGGCTGCACAAAGTACAATGGTGATTTCTACAAAGTGTATAAATCCATAGCAACCAAAGGACCTCAAAGCTAATTTATCAGAATGCAGTGAGCGAAAACACTTCAACAAATCAGAAGCTAATCCTTCACCTCTTTATTGTGTAAGAATTCTATAATTATTCTATAATTATTTGAAAATATGAACAATATATATATATATATATATATATATATATATATATATATATATATATATATATATATATATATATATATATATATATTATATATATATATATATATATATATATATACGGTAGCTATTTCTGTGTAAATATCTCAGTTTACAAGAATGAAATAAAATAACATTATGATTCTGTTGTGTCACTGAATACATTTTAAATGTCTACCTTGATATCAAGGATCTAAGGTGCTTTTCTTATTATACTTGTATCATTGAGATAGCTAGAAGCTATTGAGACATTACAATTCACAGACTATGATGTAACTCTTGAAGGACAGTTTTTATGCCTTCACTGAATACATGATGTGATACTGTATTTTGCTCGTAGATCTTATTTTACTTCAAGGATTTTATTATCAAATACAAATAATCTTGATTCTTTACTCCTTAAAGTATAACTGATTACAGGTTTAAACCTGCAAAGTTATTTGGCATGCTAGAATATCCTAAAAGGACTAAGGTGTTTTAATGTACTGTTATCCCTTAAGGCTGCTTTTGCATTTCAATTTTTTTGGAAGATTTGATCAAAATAAAACAGGCAATTGAAGACTAACATCTTAGATACCAATAGAAAAACGATAGCTGACTGGTATAAACAGTAAATAAAGATGGAAGTCCATTCTCTGCAAATAATTTCTGAGAAATGTTAGCTATACAAACAAGAGTTAATATGAAAGGCAATTACAATCTTATAGATGCCAGTTACTGTTCAAAGTGCAAACATTTGATCACTGTATCTTAAAATATAATCCAAATTATTATTGTATTTCATATATATGTCACTACATTACCACAAATAAGGCAAATCCCATTATCACTCCTTTTTCATTCAAGTGGTCCATATAGTGAACTTGGTGTTGAGTTATTCACTTTATGGTCAACACAGAGAACACAGGGCACTCTTTACGTCTAGAGGAAAAGAGATTTCATCTCCAAATACAGAAAGGTTTCTTCACAGTAAGAGCTGTTAAAATGTGGAATAGATTTCCTCCAAAGGTGGTTCTGGCCAGCTCAGTAGATTGCTTTAAGAAAGGCCTGGATACTTTCCTAAATGTACATAATATAACTGGGTACTAAAATGTATAGGTAAAGTTGATCCAGGGAAAATCTGATTGCCTCTCGGGGGATCAGGAAGAATTTTTTTCCCCTGTTGTAGTAAATTGGAGCATATTCTGCTGGGGTTCTTTGCCTTCCTCCGGATCAACTGTGGGTATAGAATTGGGTATATTGGATTGTACATTTATTTTTTATTTTTTTATGGTTGAATTAGATGGACTATTTTTTTCAACCTGACTAACTATGGTAACTAAGGGCCAGATCCACATACAATTGCACTTGCGCCACGTATCAGAGATACGCTACGCCGCCGTACCTTACCTTGCGGAATTTCGAATCCTCAACGATTTTGTGCCGTAAGTTACGGCGGCGTAGTGTATTTCTGGCGGCGGAATTCAAATCGGCGATTAGGGGGCTTGATTCATTTCAATGAAGCGCGTCCCCGCGCCGAATGAACTGCGCATGCGTCGTCCCAAAATTTCCCGCCGTGCATTGCGCTAAATTACTTCACTAGGACGTAATTTGTTTAACTTAGACGTGAGTTACGTTGATCCCTATTAACGGACGACTTACGCAAAAAAATACAATTTCAAATTTCGACGCAGGAACGACGGCCATACTTAACATGGCAAGTCTATCTATACTCAGCAAAATACCAGCTTTGACTATACGCCGGGAAAAAGCCGACCACAGACGACGTTAGAAAATGCAACGGCCGCGCGTACGTTCGTGGATCGTCGTAAATCGCTAATTTGCATACCCGACGCCGAAAACTAGGCGAACTCTGTTGATCTGCCCCTCTGTAACTCTACCTATGGACCCTCCCCCCGTTGCCTAGTTTAAAAGCCCCCTCAAACTTTCTATAGAGCTGGTGACCGACTGAGAAGTCGGCCCAATTCTCCAGGAAACCAAACCCCTCCTTACTACACCAGCTCCTCAGCCACTTGTTTTCTTACCTAATCTCCCTCTGCCTTTCTGGTGTGGCCAAAGGTACCGGTAGTATTTCTGAGAATATTACCTTGGAGGACCTTTTCTTAAATTTTAGTCCCTAAAATCGTTCTTTAGGACACGCCATCTTCCTCTGACTTTGTCATTGGTGCCAACGTGAACCATGACAGCCGGGTCTTCCCTCGCCCCTCCCATTAATTTGTCCATCAGGTCTGTGATGTGCCGACCCAGAGCTGCCGGTAGACAGCATACAGTTTGACACTTCAGATCTTTGTGACAGATTGCTCTCTCTGTCCTTTTAATAATTGAGTCCCCTACCGCCAGAATCTGTCTTTCCTTTACCTTGGCTTACCCCCCCACTCTCACTGGAGGAGTTTTTCCCCTGGCAGCTAGGGGAGTCCCTCAGCTCCAGCAGTGCTGGTCCCTGGCTGGTTTCACCAATGTCACTCAATGGGGCATACTTATTGGAATGTTCCAGCCCAGGATCGGCCTCCCTGGCACTTCCCCCTCTACCCTTCCTGACTGTCACCCATCTACTCTTTTCTAGTGCCTGCACCTCTTTGTCTCCACCAGCCTCTGTATTGGCCACTGCCGGCACCTGCCAGGTATGTTCCCAGCTCTCCTTTAGTATGGAGGGTCTTCTCAGTGCTGACAGTTGCTTCCCTAGATTCAGAACCTGGGCTTCCAGGGAAACAATGTGCTTACATTTTGCACAGCAGTATTCATCCTCAATCGGATGATACATACTCAAAAAAAAAATACTCCACAATACCCAGCGTCCACACTAGACACAGTCAGTTTTTTTTTTTATGTTAACTTGTTATGTTTGCTCTGCTCAATCGCCCATGCAATCTGACACTTGCAGGGTTTGTCAGTGCCTATGATTACCCCTGGTCAGCCTGCCTGTTACTGTTCCCACCGCTCCCTTGTCAGCATGTCACTCTCCCCCTCCGGTCCACGGCACACTTACCTGCCACTTATCCCGGTTGGACCTGTTACCTTACAGTACCCTCGGTCTCTCTCCCATTAAAACTGCCTCCTCTGTAGGAGTTAATGGGGTGGTGATGGTTAGAGGAAAAGAAGGTATGGACATCGGCACTCCAAAGAAACCTTGATGGTTGCCTTTATTTTAAAAGGATAAATGCACTACAAATCACAGCAAAAAGATACAGGGATGAGCAGCTGACGCGTTTGCACTATCAATTAGTGCTTAGTCATAGATAACAAATATAAAACATCACTTCAAATATATAATAATCTTGCAAAAACATGTGATCAATGCTGGCCATTGATGAGTCAAAATAAATTAACAAATGGAATGACCAGCACTTGATAAGTGACAACAATCATCTGTGTATATGGATTAACCTCTGAGGTATTCGAGGATTTAACCCCAGAGCCTCCGAATTGTCATAAGATAAAAATATATAAAGTCAATACACTTGATAAGGAATCCATATAAATATGTGAATGTGCAGTGAAACAGTGTGCAAAAAATCCATTTATGTGTTAGTGATGTTGGTCTATGTCAAAAATGACTTTTAACTGAGTGAAAATGTGTGTATAATGATAAGACCTATTTGACATCAATGTGGATATACCTATTGATTAACACAAAATTAATCCTTTTAATCTAGATTTGTGGTTAAATTGTGACATATAAAATGCAAAATACTTTAAAACAAATGTAAATATGGCTCCTGTCGGAACTCATGTAGAAATTGTTAAGTGGTGTGTAATAAATGTATAATGACCACCTAAAGTGTAGGTGAAGATAAACAATGTGAATAAAAGTTTTTGAAATTAAAACGTATAGATCGTATAAAAACCGATCTATGACGTTGATGATGTTGTTATGATGAATGGAGTTATAACATATTAGGATATAGATGTAATGAAGATAAAATGTGATAGTAAGCAATATTAAGGCCTCGTACAGACGAGGGGACAGTCCACTGAAAACGGTCCGTCAGACTGTTTTCAGCGGACATGTTCCCCCTGAGATTTCTGTCTGATGGTTGTACACATCATCAGACAGAAATCCGTGCGGACAGACAGCGCAGTGACGCGCCGTCGCCGCGACGATGACGCGGCGACGTGCACGACGCTGGAAGGTCAATGCTTCCACGCATGCGTCAAAGTGATTCCACGCATGCGAGGGATGGCGGCCACTCGGACATGTACGGTGAGTCTGTACAGACGACCGAACATGTCCGACGGACAGGATTCCAGCGGACATGTTTCTTAGCATGCTAAGAAACATGTGTCTGCTCGAAAACGGTCGGGTGACCAAATGTCCGCTGGAAACCTGTCCGGTCGGCCGTACACACGACCGAACATGTCTGCTGAAACTGGTCAGCGGACCAGTTTCAGCAGACATGTTCGGTCGTCTGTACAAGGCCTAAGAATAACAATTTCCTGCAAATGTGCATCTGAGGGCACATATATATATATACAGGTAATTTTTCTCCTTCATTAATGTACGGTGATGAGGCTGCACTGATGGGCACTGATGGGCTGCATTGATGGGCACTGATAAGGCAACACTGGTGGGCACTGATAGGTGCCACTGGTGGGCACTGATATGCGGCACTGGTGGGAACTGAGAAGTGGCACTAATAGGTGGCATTGATAGGTGGCACTGATAGCTGGCAGTGATGGGCACTGATAGGTGGCAGTGATGGGCACTGATGGGTGGCAATAATGGGCACTGGTAGGTTACAATGATAGGCAGCATTGTTAGGTGGCACTGATTGGCACCACTGGTGGGCATTGATAGATGGCACATGTGGGCATTGATAGGTGGCACTCATGGGCATTGGCAGGTGGCAATGGCAGGTGGCACTAGCAGGGGGTACGTATTGCACAGATGAGGCAGAATTGCCTCTTCCTCTTCGGGACCGATGTCCCTTGTACACAGGCCAATGATCGGCTTTTTCTTCTCCTCACGCTGTCAGTGTGAGGAGAAAGAAATAACGATTACCAATCCTTTGTTTACCTCACGTGATCAGCTGTCATTGGCTGACCGGCCCCTTACACGGATCTGTGATCACCCGAGTCTCAGTAAATCGTGATCTCAGCGCGCGCAAGGAGCGCGCAAAGGGGAGGACGTCTATTGATAGGCTCCCGGCAATTGGGGTCTGCGCTGTGGCCATCATTCAGCTATAGCACAGATGCCAAGTGGTTAATCTATCCAAAACCAAGCTCACAATATCCCCCTCATGTGCCCCTTTCCCTGACTTCTCTGTCAAGATCAATGGCACAACCATCAACCTATTCCCATATGCCAGGGTGCTAGGTGTAGTTCTGGAACTCTCCTTTAGGCCCCACATCCAATCACTTTTCAAAGTTTGTCATCTCAAGCTCTGCAACATCTCCAAAATAGGTCCCTTCTTAAACAATGACACTACAAAGCTCCTAATCCACTCTCTGGTTATCTCTCACCTCTACTACGGCAACTCCCTCCTCATTGGCTTACCTTTACATAGTCTATCCTCTATTCAGTCCATCATCAATGTTGCTGCCAGACTCATCAGACTTACAAATCGCTCAGCATCTGCTAATCCCTCCATTGGCTGCCACTCACCCAATGAATTAAAATTCAAAATACTAACAATAACCAACAAAGCCATTCAAAACTTGGCCTCCAGCTACATTACTAACCTATTCACAAAATACCAACCAAACCATTCTCTTCATTACTCCCAAGACCTCCTGGTCTCTAGTTCCCATGTCACCTCCTCCCATGCTCACCTCCAGGACTTCTCCCGAGCCTCTCACATTCTTTGGAATTCCCAACCCTAATCTGTCTGACTATCTCCTACTCTATCCACTTTTAAGCACTCCCTGAAAACATTTCTCTTTAGAGAAGCCTATCCTACCTCCACCTAACAACTGTACTTTTATTTTCTCCATCAACTCATGCTTCGCATTTATTACCTTTTGTATCACTTCACCCTCCATTTTAGATTGTAAGCTGTAAACTGTTGGCACCATATAAATCCTATATAATAATAATAGTAATTCTCATTTAATAAAAACATACAACACATTAAAATGTTTTGGAACCATGCAGGTTGTGCATCCACATAAAGTTAGGTTTTGGTCACAAATTTAGATCCTTCTGCAGTATGCTTATGTGTGCAAAATTGGGTCCCATGTCTATATACAGCAAAAAAGAAATGTGTTGAAAATGTCCCTGCTCCATACTTACAGAAGCAAACTCATAAGTCTAATTACTCTCTGAACAGAAGAAGGTACAGGTTTGGGAAGAAATGTCTATGGTAGCAGATACCCTTTTTTTTCATTTTTGTAGCCGTGTTAGGCTGTTCAATAAAAGTGTTCATTTTTACAGTGTTAAGAAGGGCTGCCACATGAGCCACGTGAGTGAGAGTCAGAGCAAGAGCAGTAATTCTATGGCCATAATTTATAGTTAACTCTAAACAGAGAACTTTTAAAGTGTCACCTAATTAAAAATGTAGGTACCATAGATTTTTTTGCCATTTCACAGGTGCACACAACTTTGAATCTTGACATGTTTGGTGTCTATTTATGCAACACAATCCCATCTTTTATATTTTCCAAAAAAATGGGTACAATTGTTTCTGTGTGCACTAAAATGTATTTTATTTATTATTTATTCCTAAAAATATGTTTGATATACAACTGTGCAAATATATAAATTTCAATTGCCAATGTTTTATTCTCAATGTAAACATTTCAAAAATCACTCAGGGTGCGAAGTCATTAAAACCTTTTGTGTACTTCAAGTCACCAGGAAATGCCAGTAACTGCATGCAAAGTAACTCCAGAGCAAGTCTAAAGCCTCGTACACACGATCAGTCCATCTGATGAGAACGGTCTGATGGACCGTTGTCGTCGGTTAACCGATGAAGCTGACTGATGGTCCATCGACCCTACACACCATCGGTTAAAAAAACGATTGTGTCAGAACGCAGTGACGTAAAACACAATGACGTGCTGAAAAAACAAAGTTCAATGCTTCCAAGCATGCGTCGACTTGATTCTGAGCATGCATGGATTTTTAACCGATGGTTGTGCCTACTAACGATCATTTTTTTCAAGAATGAGTAAACTACTGTAGTCTATAATGTCCAAACACATTGGTCAAGTTCCTGTAAGACTACAAAAAACAATGCTGCATATGAAAATAAATAAATAAAAATGAGTATGACCTGCATGGGTATTGGAGAGAGGTTATGAAAACAGTTTTCTCCCAAATCCTGAACTATTACAGGACTTAAAAAGGGGAGCTGCAGAAGAAGTCCCAGAGTTAGGGCCCTTGTTTTGTGTACTGTTGAATTTGGATCTGTACCTGTATAAAAAGTTCTCAGAAAAGGAATTATCCTTAAAGCATAGCAGCCTTTTACCCACCCTGTGCTACCCCTTACCTCCCAAAGCATCCCCTTGGTCATTTGAATATAAAGAAAATACATTATTAGGTCTGATGATGTCACTATTATTTAAACTTCTTCCTCTGTTGGTATCAAGGGAAAGGCATTCCAGAACTGAGCAGTGCTCACATAACGGCATGTGATCCCTGCTCTGTCTTGGAGTACTGTGATGATACTCTCCCAGGGGGCATGAAAATTATAGGTTAAACTCAAAGGGGCAGATCCACAAAGAAGTTACGCTGGCGTATCTATTGATACGCCGCGTAACTTCTAGTTTGCTCTGGCGTATCTTCGTTTTGTATCCACAAAACAAGATACGCCTGAAGCTGTGCTAGATCCGACTGGCGTACGTCTTAGTACGCCGTCAGATCTAAGGTGCATATTTATGCTGGCCGCTAGGTGGCGTTTCCGTAGATTTCCGCATCGAGTATGCAAATTAGCTCGATACGGCGATCCACAAACGTACGTCCGGCCGGCGCATTTTTTGACGTAAGACTTTTTTCGGCGTATAGTTACCCCTGCTATATGAGGTGTATCCTATGTTAAGTATGGCCGTCGTTCCCGCGTCGAAATTTGAACATTTTACGTTGTTTGGGAAAGTCGTTCGTGAATAGGGCTTTGCGTAGAATGACGTTCACGTCGTAAGCATTGGCTTGTTGCGGGTTAATTTCGAGCATGCGCACTGGGATACCCCCATGGACGGCGCCGTTCAGAAAAAACGTAATTTACGTCGGGTCAAGATGTAGTAACATAAAACACACCCCCATCTCACCCATTTGAATTGCGTGCCCTTACGCCGAAACAGATACACTACGCCGCCGTAACTTACGGCGCATATTCTTTGAGAATACGGGAAATACGCTGTAAGTTACGGCGGCGTAGTGTATCTGAGATACACTACGCCGGCCGGAAAGAAGCGCCGCGCTTCGTGGATCTGGCCCAAAGTAATTTAGCAGAATGATGTGACTGTCATAATCTGCACAAAGGGGACTGCCAAAACTGGACTATGTAAAGCCATGGGCAGCACTGGAGCATGGGTAGGGTATATGCACACTTACACAGGCGGAAAGAAATCCATAGAATTTTTTTTTTTTCAGTTTTACTGTAATCCAAAATATCAGTGTCTTCATGTGTCCTGGCTAATCAGATTGTACATATGTCAAAGATAAAGAACATGTATCAAAAAACAACATTTAGATTTTCCATATCTGTCTGTTCAATCTGATAGTTATCACGTGTGAAAATCTCTCATGGAGAACATTGACAGCAATCCAAACTTCACACCAAGTATTAATCTTTCTTACTCTATCAGAAAATGTTTAATTATTGCTATCTTTGGGGGATTATCTACTCAGGCTTTCCAGTCTGACTGCTGTCAAATAGGTAAGAAGTGTGGAGAAATCTCACAAACTAGAAAAAAAAGACAAATTGGCAGATGTTCTAAGTTTTCTCTACTCTTTAATGTAATAAAAAAAATGGCAGGCATTGGGCTTTACACTATCATACCTCCCAACTTTTTGAGATGGGAACGGGGGACACCTATCAGCAAAAGTATGTACATGTAGGGCACACACCCTGCCACGCCCCATAAAGGAGAATTATGCTGCGTACACACGATCTGGCTTTTGCCCGGCCAAATCACATCAGAATGCCAACAGAATTCCATCAGAGGAAAATAGAACATGTTCTATATCTAAACTCCGATGGAATTCATCGGAATTTTAGATGAAAAAACTCAGATGTGGCTACACACGATCGGAATATCCGATGGAAAAAGTCAGTCAGAGTTTTTCCACTGGAAATTCCGATTGTGTGTACGCAGCAATAATACCCCAAAAAATCATTAGTTAAACCCATGAGTTTTTTGTTTTACCATTACTATTCCTTTATATTGGCTTTTGAAATTTACAAATGCAGCAATTTTCGAAATTTGATGAAAGGTTTAGCGTTGGAAAACACTTTTTTGAAAGATAAACAGTGCATTTTATATACAACTATATAGATCTGACCAAAATGGGGGACAAATAAGGAGGAAAGAGCCATGCACTGTATACACATCATTCGGGTCTATTGCAAAAACTCTGAGCTCGATCACTTTTGTTTTCCTTAGCTGCAGCTTAAAAGCCCCCTCCTAGGCCACACAAATATATTTCACTCCAAAGAGTTTGCTATGTTATAATCCACAATATAAATTTTAATGTGACAGAATAGATCAGTAAAAGGTTAATTTGGTTGTTATACGTTTACAACACTTTTCATATTTACATTGCACTTTGCACAGCCTTACTGAATATGGATAAAGTAAAAACAAGACGCAGCAAATAGGGAACATTTTCTGTACTTTACTCTTTATCTTGCTTTACTAGTATATTCATTGCTTTAATTAGATGCATGGAAAACTGGAAGGCATATGGCTGTGTGTCTGTGCAAGTTATTTCAGATTAGTTTAAGGTGTTATTATGAATAGGCATTGGAGACAATAACAAAAAGACTCAACAATGTAATTTAAATTAATAATGCTGCAGAAAGGAAACGACTAGTCTGTATTCGGAATTTATCCTGGCTTAGGCACAAGTAAATGATGATGACCTTACATACATGCTGTACCCCATTATCAGCAAACATATTGCATTAACACTGTGCTAATTAAAATTACAATGTGGTATTTGGGGTCAGATATGTATTATATATGCAGAGCTACTATTAGCATAAACAATTTAAGTGCATGCACAGAAAAAAGGAATGGCTGTTTAGTATCACAGTTACAGAGAGCCATATATCCCCTTTCAGTACACACTACCAGGGCTGCTGATAAGGCACTACAACTGGCCCTGTTGTACTGGGCCCAGGCTCCATCAGCAAAACAGGGGGTCTCAGAGCAGATTTATTGTTTATTTCTGCCAAAATGAATACATGGATTTTACTAGACCACACTTCCACTCCTACTTACTTACCAGGGTTTAAATTATATTTCCCTGGGCCCCATCAAGAGGGAAAAACGACATAAAAAATTGAAGCATGTTCGAATTATTTTTTTGTCGTTTTTCAGAAGACATATACGGTAGCTAGATTCAGGTACCTTGCCGCATCTTTGCGGCGGCGTAGCATATCGTATTTACACTAAGCCGCAGTAAGTTAGCTAGGCAAGTACTGTATTCACAAAGGGCCAGATTCTCGTACCTGCGGCGCAGCGTAACGTAACCCGTTTACGTTACACCGCCGCAAGTTTTCAGTCTAAGTGCCTGATCCACAAAGCACTTACCTGGAAACTTGCGGCGGTGTATCGTAAACACGTCCGGCACAAGGTGGCCCAATTCAAATGGGGTGGGTACCATTTAAATTAGGCGCGCTCCCACGCCAGACGTACTGCGCATGCTCCGTTCGCAAGTTTCCCGACGTGCTTTGCGCGAAATTACGACGCGCCGACGTGTTGAGAATCGCGATGTGCTGAGGGGGCGTGTTTTATGTTAATGGGGGGTGACCTGACGTGATTGACTATTTTTACGAATGGCGCATGCGCCGTCCGTGTACATATCCCAGTGTGCATTGCGGCAAAGTACGCAGCAAGGACGTATTGGTTTCGACGTGGACGTAAATTACGTCCAGCCCTATTCACAGACGACTTAGGCCCCGTACACACGACCAGTTTCCTCGGCAGAATTCAGCTTCCGACCGAGTTTCTGGCTGAATTCTGCCGAGGAAACTGGTCGTGTGTACACTTTCGGCCGAGGAAGCCGACGAGGACCTCGGCGAGGAAATAGAGAACATGTTCTCTATTTCCTCGTTGTTCTATGGGAGCTCTCGTCCCGCCGAGGTCCTCGGCGGCTTCAGGGCTGAACTGGCCGAGGAACTCGATGTGTTTGGCACGTCGAGTTCCTCGGCCGTGTGTACGAGGCCTTACGCAAACAACGTAAAATTTTCAAATTTCGATGCGGGAACGACGGCCATACTTAACATTGGCTACGCCACCTAGGGGGCATGTTTATCTTTAGGCGGCGTATCTCTTACGGAAACGGCGTATCTTTACTGCGACGGGCGCACATTCGTTTGTGAATAGGCGTATCTATGCATTTACATATTCTACGCCGAACTCAACGGAAGCGCCACCTAGTCGACCAGCCTAAATATTGCACCCCAAGATACGACGGCGCAAGCCGTCGTATCTTAGATAGGTTTAAGTGTATCTCAGTTTGAGAATACACTTAAACTTAGGACGGTGCAGATTCCGAGTTAGGTCGGCATATCTACTGATACGCCGGCCTAACTCTTTATGAATCCACCTAATAAAACAATGTTTTCCCCACACACGGTCATTTTAAATGACGTTTTTAAAAATTACGTTTTTTTTTTCATCACAAAAAACGACCGTGTGTACGCACTTTGCCAAAAATTTTGTATTTATTTCAAGCCATACCAATAGGAATTCCGGGGGCCTACTTCAGGCAAGTATATACGCTCTTTACTAAATTCATATAGGCCAACAGACGACCAAGGATAAGCAGAAACCAAATGACCCTTCCCAAATGCTATAGGGGCTTAGCAGTCCCAAATGTGTCTAAATACCATCAAGCAGTCCATCTGGGAAGAGTCATAGATTGGTGTAGACATATAGAATTCTAATTATGGATAGAACTGGAGCAAGAGATCAGTCAGGTACCATTGGGTTGGACACCTTGGTGCTACGTAAAGTTACCGGACTCCCTCAGAAAACATCCCCTTATAGGATCATCATTGTCTATAAGCAATACAATCTGCCAGAATCCTAAATATTCGTCAATGTACTCTCCATTATACCTTGTATTGAGAAACCCAAGTTTTGGACCGGGGATGGAAGTAGGGGCCTTTCAGAGACTTTGAGAGAGGGGCGATATTCAGGTATCACATTTTTTGCAATTAGACACATAGCCCACAATTGTGGCTCTGACGCAACCAGGAGGCCGATTTGAAATTAAATATTGGCAGGCACTACAACTTCGACACTTGCTGGAGTCACTGGGCCCAATAAGTAGTTTTAAACAGGAGCTGACTAAATTTTAAACATATTGTAATGAGAAGGAGCCCCTTAATCAAATAATATCAAAGATATACTCCTTGCTAATGGTTCCACCAGATAATTATGAGATGCCAGCAATTAGAAAGTGGGAAAGGGACCTTAACCTCCCTGGCGGTATGATTCTGTCAGAAAAAACATGCTAAAAGCGGTACCATTATTTGCAAGGAAATTTGGCGTTTTATATTGTAGGTCTGTAATTTTTAGAAATAACTCACTTAAATCTGACCAAACAAGCTTCTAATAGGCATCCCGGGTATGACATTTTTTTAAAAACAAAATTATAAATTATAATATAATAAATAATTATAAATAATTATAACAAATAATATAATTATAATAAAAATTATTCAATAATGTAATCAAATCAAAATCACTGAAATTTGCTCAGTTGCAGAATTGTTGCTGTCATTATTTTTTTTTTTTTATGACGAATTTCCCCACAAATCGCTATCGCACAATTCTGCAAGTGATTATAATTTATTATCGCTGTTTTTTAGCTGATCTAAAACTATTTTTGACATAAAGGGACACTTTTGGTTGCTATGGACAATCTACAGTTTGCAGGGAGAAAGAAACGTTTTTATTATATAAAATGACATGCATGACACAGGACAGACCACTAGGGACAGGGGGGGTGTGTTTTTTTTACATACAGTACTGTAATCTATAAGATTACAGTATACTGTATGTAAGGTGTTTGTTTACTTTTTTGAATTTGGCGCCGTTCTCCGCCCCCGTGCGTCGTAACGTCGCAGGGAACAGAGATCGGCGTCACACGGAGGCACTGTGTGAATCGAGCGAGGACCCACTCGCTCACACAGCGCGGTGGCATCGCTGGATCCAGGGACAAGGTAAGTAACTTGTGCCTGTGGATCTAGCGAGGCAAGCCCGAGTCTGACTCGGGGTTTCCGCTCGCAGCAGGAAAATCTAACCCCGTGTCAGACTCGGGAAGACCGCCAGGCAGGTTAATAAGACCTTTACTTTAGCTCAATATCAAAAGATAATATAACTGGCGTTAAACTCATCAATATGCACCAGAACTATAAATTATTGACCAGGTGGTATTATACGCCATCAAAATTAGGTAGGTACTGTATATTCCTGAAGTCTCAGACCAGTGTTGGCGATGTAACGGGGGTCGGGGAACCTCGTTTAAGATATACTGGACATGCCCCGGGGTCAGACGGTACTAGCTAGAGGTACGAAGGATATCTCAAAAAATGGTGACATATCCAGTGCCGGATGACCCGGGGGTTTTCCTGTTGCATCTCTCGCAAATACCTACACAGACATACACAAATTCTGTGTTATGCCACCTGGTCAATGAGGCCAAAGCGTGCATAGTGCAAAGTTGGAAAAGCTCCAGGCCTCCAACAATTGCTGAATGGCTTAACAGGGTCAGAAATGTGGGGGCCATAGAGGATTTGGTGTTTTCGGCCCAAGACATAAAAGAACAATATACCAAAGTTTGGGCAACATGGAATATATTTGTCCAGTCAGAAGAAGGAAAGAGACTAATAGGAAACACAGTAGGGAAGTAAGTCTGCTCGGGGTACGAGAAACAATTGAGAGGGGATCGGAGGGAGTGGGTGGGAGAGGGGAGGGGTAGTTGGTCCTTTCATGCCCCAAGAGAGAGGAGGGGAAAGGAGGAAGAGAAAGGGATTTTTTTTTGGGGTTGTGTTTTTTTTTTAGGTTTGTTTTGGGATGGGAGTAGCTGGGGGAATATAAAATCGGAAGGGAAAGATGAGAAAGGCTGTGAGAATTAAAAGATAAGGATAGATAAGAGAAAGAGGGGCACCTTATGGTGTCTTCTATGGAAGTACACATAGAGCAATACATGGATGGTAAAGTAATGACAATGAAGAGTAGATGTGAGATATGTGTTTAAAAATAGGACTAAATAAAGTTATGGGAAGAGAAATTTACCATGTATAGAAATACAATGGAAGGTGTATAATGTATTTTCAGATGTATCCTCCTTGATATATAAATAAAGAATATAAAAAAAAAAAATGTACTTGTTCTGACTTACAAATTCAAACAAACCTACAGACCCAATCTTGTTTGTAACCTGGGGACTGTCTGTATAGGGATATGGATAATGTTCACAACATAAACACACACACATTGAATTGGTGTCTTTACTCAACCTTACCAACTAGGTAAGGTTTGGTTCACAAAACGTTGATTTCCATTGAAGCTGTTCACATACATGTGGTGAATCTGCAGTATAAATTTAAAAAGAGTCCTATGTGTTTTCTGAGCACTGTGTGTGGTTCAGGTGCAAATTCCAGGCTCACTAAATTCTATGGGAAGGCTGTTAAATTGCACATGTGTTCAGGATTCAGTTCAAGATTTCAACACGGATTTCTTTCCCACTACAGGTGTTGACACTCTTTATCTACTATGTATTAGCCAGCACTGAAAACATAGCTGTGACAAAAATCTGGTCCTGAGTAGGGATGACCTGAACACCCCCACGGTTCGGTTTGCGGCAGGACATGCGAACGGACCGAAAGTTTGCGCAAACTTTTGAACACTGTTAAAGTCTATTTGACTCGAATGTAAAAAAAAACAAAAGTGCAAAGTTAATGCAAGTTATTGTCCTAAAAAGTGTTTGGGGACCCGGGTCCTGCCCCAGGGGATATGTATCAATGCAAAATAACATTTTAAAAATGGCAGTTTTTTCGGGAGCAGTGATTTTAACCACTTAAAGACCGCCTAACACCGATATACGTCGGCAGAATGGCACAGCTGGGCACAATCACGTACCCGTACGTGACTCCTTAATCCCAGCCGTGGCTGCCGCGCTCGCGCCCCCGGTCCGAAGCTCCGTGACCTCGCCCGCGGGACCCGATCGCCGCCGGTGTCCCGAGATCGGTCACCGCAGCTGAAGAAGGAGGAGAGGTGTGTGTAAACACACCTTCCCTGTTCTTCGTTGTGGCAGTGTCATTGATCGTCTGTTCCCTGATATAGGCAAGGACGATCAATGACGTCACACATCCAGCCCCGCCCCCCTACAGTTAGAAACACATATGAGGCCACACTTGGAGGCTTGTTGCAATGCCTAGCTAGTTTGTTAGTCTGTTCCTTGTGGAACGTCAAGTTTTTAACCTATGAACTGTATTTCCATGCTCAATTAAATTTAATTTTAGAGAATTTCTCTTTTTAGCATACTGTGCCTGAAAAGTCCATAAAAAACGTGCCCCTAGTTTTTCCCTCACATATGAGGTCACACTTAACCCCTACAGTGCCCCCTAGTGGTTAACTCCTAAACTGCAATTGAAATTTTCACAGTAAACAATGCATTTTTATAGCACTTTTTGCTGTGAAAATGACAATGGTCCCAAAAATGTTTTAAAATTGTCCGATGTGTCCGCCATAATGTCGCAGTCACGAACCCCCCCCTCCCCCCAGACCATTACCAGGCTCTTTGGGTATTGTATGGATATTAAGGGGAACCTCACACCCAAATTAAAAAAAGCAAAGGCGTGAGGCCCCCAGGCCCTATATACTCTGTACAGCAGTATACAGGCGGTCCAAACAAGACAGGGACTGTAGGTTTGTTCTTAAGTTGAATCTGTTTGTAATTTGGAACAGGTACATTTTTTAAGTGTAGATCCAACATAAAAAAATATTTTTAAGCCTTTTGGATAGCATAGGGAAGAGTTATCACACCTGTAACAAATGTTTTTCTGTCTGTGCACCTATTAAGGGGTAGATTTCCTGTTGTCTCCCTTTGTTTGTAATTAGGAGTCATTTGTAAGTCAGATTTTTGAAAGTAGGGGACCGCCTGTATATACTATACGGCCTACCCTATATACTCTGCAGAAAATTGTGCCTTAGTTGTTGGTGGTACCAGAACACTGTAAGCCCTCACAGTTACTCTTGGTGGGTGCAGGAACGGGCCCTGCTGAGAAATATTAGATCAAAAATTTTAATTAAGTGCCCCTGTTAAACAGAGGCAGATAAATTGGGCGTTAGCCACTGGTGCCACAGGGCCAACGTGCAGGCGACCTTATATAGTGTGGGGCGTGGACTTAATCCCCTGAGCCATAATTGGCCAAAGGCACCCTGCCTTTGGCCAATTATGTCTCTCTTTGCTGACGGCACTGTGATTGGCCAAAGTATGCGGGTCATAGTGCATGCTTGGCCAATCATCAGACAGCAATGCACTGCGATGTCGCAGTGCATTATGGGGTATTCTGCGGTGCTTGAATTTGGCGTGAATGCCCCATAATGTTCGCTATTCGGCAAATGGGTGAACATGCAATGTTCGAATCGAACTCAGGTTCGACTCGAACATAAAGCTCATCCCTAGTCCTGAGCCTTGCAAATCTTTATCAGAACCAAATCAAAAATGTACCTGATCCACTGAATCTATTTATTTGCAATGAAATCGGACATACAACTCGCACCGGACATGTATGTACCCAGCCTAATAATGTAATGTACCCCCTATACCCTGCAATCTAAAAGTGTCATGAATGCTTTTTGATAAATACTTTTTTAATACTAGAGATAGTCTATATTTTCTTAGCTCAAAACGTACAGCAGAAAATGAAACATTTAGATAAATGAAAGTTGGCCTGCATACACAAAATAACACTTTAAATGAATGTCTGAAGAGATGCTGTACATAATGTTGCACTATGTGTTAATTCCTTACAACTTATCCAAATTTACTGTTTTGCATTCACACATGAACTAGCCATCTTCAGGGCAGCCATATATTTCCATTATTATAATGATGTAATAACATCTAAGTTATATATTGAATTTACAGGCCTGTTGAGAGCCACTTAAACTCCAATATATGCTGTGATAGGGTTTAATTAACCTTATAAGCAATGTCAGTTCAGTCAGCCAGAGCTGTGCTAAATATAACTAAAATCGGACAGTGCTTGGTTGCGATATAAAAGCCAAACCCTGATCAAAACTTTTTTCAGTGCAGAAGGGGAGTCATTTTGTGTTTTCAGGACCAAAACTACACTTGCTGCCAAAGGTTTAGTTGGTAGACATGCGTCTTTTTACAGCCTCATTAGAATATTCACAGTTTATGAAATACTCCTTTTCATTACTGTCTCTCACTTCCCTACTCATGTAAACATTTGTTTATGTGGACCCCCACACATTTTTATTTATTTTTTTTTAATTTTGGTTCCCTGCACAAAATGTCATTTTTGAAAAAAAAAAAAAAAGTAATTTAAAACTACTCCCGCTATTAATGAATTGTCGGGTCCTGGCAATACGGATAAAAGTCATTGGCAGGGGTTCCCCTTAATATTAATACCAGACCCAAAGAGCCTGGTAATGGACTGGGGGGAGGACCCCTGTCATTTTTTTTCAATTACTTTTTTCTGTATTGCTGGGACTGACAATTCATGAATAGCCGCTTTTAGTTTTAAATTACTTTTTTTCCTTCAGAAATGACACTTTGTGCAGGGACAATTCTAAGCACGGGAAACATGCGCTACTTTACATGCATACTTTAGACACCCCCAGGTATGAAATTTAAATGAATATTTCACTTTTATTGTTTTACTTTAAGCATTAATAAAATCAGTGCTTCTGAAAAAAACAGCCGTTTTTAAAACTTTTTTTTGCATTGATACATTTCACCTGGGGCAGGACCCAGTTCCCCAAACACTTTTTAGGACAATAACTTGAAAGTTAACCTTTAAAATGAGCACTTTAGAATTCTCCCATAGACTTGTACAGGGTGTTCCGAGGCTTTTCGAATTTGCCATGAACACCCAAATTGTTCGCTGTTCGCCGAAATGTCGAACAGCCAATGTTCGAGTCGAACTCATGTTCGACTCGAATTCGAAGCTCATCCCTATTCTACACTTTGAGGAACTTTGCATGAGAGTTATAAAGTATACTGGTCATCTTCTCATGCGACACGAGGGTAGTCAGAATGCTATTCACCTCTGAAAACCCAACTGAGGGCCTACTCCAAGCTCTGGCAATGGCTCACTCCTTGCAGCAATGAAGAGGTAGTTGGCCAGCTTTTGTTGTTATGAGAAGAGGCCTGGAAGAGGGCAGTGGAGAAGTGCATGACAGGCGTCCTTGTGTAAGGGTACATGGAAAAGTGTTGAGAGGAGGCCGTAGACTCTGGACCAGAATCCCACCAAACTTGAGCAAGACCACTAAACATGAATCTCGTCTCCACGATGGTCACATTCCCTGAAGCATCTATAGTTGTATGATGGGTTTGAATGGGTTATGCATTATGCATGGATAAGACCCAATTCCGGCGGAAGAGAAGTTTATAGGCCACCTCAATGGTGAATAGAGGAGATGATGCCCCGGGCTCTAGGTGAATGAAGACAGACATGCTCGAAGGTCGGCATCTGAAAAGGAAAAGAAGAGTTACGGAGGAGGGCTGAAATCCAGTGTCGGAGTTGTAGATAGCGAAATAATTCAGTGGGTCTCGCGAATAGAAACCCAGGATGGAAAAGTGTGGGACCCTAAGAAGTGATGGACCTGGGAGTAGCCGTGTGCGAGCCACCAGGCAAAAGCCAGAGGTTGGTCTAGCCCCGGATGAAAGAGGGGGTTATTTAGGAGAGGAAGGAGAGACAGAAAGGGGGACATTACATTTTCCGAATAGTAGACCGAATTCCAGAGACATAGGCTGTTAGCTATGTGAGGGCTAAGAGAGGGGGGCATGAGGCTAGGGGAAGCCACAGAAGGGCCGAGACTGGAACAGGAACGCAATTAGGAATTTCCAAAAGTACCCATAAAGTTGCGTTTAACATGCAGTTGCAAGCTGTGAGAGCTGTGCAGCCAAGTAATACTTTGAAACACTTTCGGAATGCCAAGACCACCTCTTAACCTATGGAAAAAAGAGTAGTACGGGCCACTCTTGGACCATTTGTGTGCCCAATTTTATTCTGGAGTGATTGTAAGAAGCAGGTAGGTACGCCGACCAGTAAAGTCCCAAAAAAAGTATAGGATCTTAGGGAACTGCGTTGATGTGGCCTATCCAGGACAACAAAGAGAATCACCAGGAGTCCATAAGGGTAGTGATAGCATGAAGGAGAGGGTAATAGTTAGTTAGTGGCAAAGAGAGAAGAGAAAGAGGGGGTAAAACTCCATAGTATGGGAAGGACGTCTGAAGATGAGAAATCATGGAAACCGGAAGAGAGATTTTATTTTATGAGGGTTGATGTGCAAAACCGAGATGACCGCGAACCGGCACAAGAGTGCATGCAAGTTAAGGAGTATGGTGCGCTTGAATATTTTAATTAAGACTTATTTAAGATTCACAGAATCATGCAATTTCAGATCCAGACAATTGTGGTGAATAAACTGAATGGCCCGGATTCAGAAAGGACTTACGACAACGTATCTCCAGATACGCCGTCGTAAGTCCAAATGTGCGCCGTCGTATCTATACGCTTATTCAGGAAAGCAGATACGCCTGAATTTTGGCAAGATATGACTGACGTAAGTCTCCTACGATGTCGTATCTTGGGTGCATATTTTGCTGGCCGCTAGGGGCGCTTCCGTTGATTTACGCGTTGAATATGTAAATTAGCTAGATGCGCCGATTCACGAACGTACTTGCGCCCATCGCAGTAAGCTACGCCGTTTACGTAAGGCGAATGTCCGGCGTAAGTTTACCCCTCATAAAGCAGGCGTAAGTCATGTTAAGGTATGGGCGCGGGAACGGGAACAGCGTCGTATTTTACGTTGTTTACGTAAGTCGTACGTGAATGGGGCTGGGCGTAGGTTACGTTTACGTCGCATGAATGGAGTCGGCGTATCTTAGGGAGTAAATTCGACATGATTCTGAGCATGCGCGCGCATGCGCCGTTCGTTCGGCCATGCATTTACACGCTTCATTATAATACAACACGCCCACTGCCTTGCTACTTTGAATTACGCGGGCTTACGCCGGCCCATTTACATTACGCCAGCGTAAATATGGGAGCAAGTGCTTTGTGAATACTGTACTTGCCTCTCACAGTTACATTGGCGTAGTGCATATGAGATGCGCTCCGCCTATCTAAAGATGCGCCGCTCTAAGTGAATCCCCGGCCCATGATTCTAAAGTTATGTAATAAGGTATATCATTTCTTTGCAAACCTAATTGTAGCTTAAAGGAGACGTTCACTTTTTCTAACATGTTGCATGTTGCAGTTGCACCTATATTTAGAGTGTAACATGTTACTGCTGCAGCTGCTCTCCCGCCCCCTGAGTCCCCTCTGTGATAGAAGACTGGGGATCTTCTCCCCCTGTCTGCTGTCACAGTTCACTCCATTCGGCCAGCCATGTCATTCATTCACAAAGTTCTAAATCCAGACGGATGCAAACCCTATTTTCCATCCGTCTGGCAGATCAGATGAAAAATGACAGGCTGTCCATTTTCATCCGATCCCCCATAGAGGAAAACTGAGCTCTGACAGGTCTGTCCCTGCACAGTGAGCAGAGACGGACCTGTCATCCGTCGGCTCAGTGGGGATCAGAGGATTGATCCCTGCTGAGTGCTGAGCAAGCGGAGTCCATCAAAATGGACAGCCCTGTGTTAAAGGGGCCTTAGTGTGTAACTGTGTTCATATGAGGCACAAGCAGACAGCTTACACAGAGACTGAAGAGCCCTGCATAGCACCCATATTCTGCTGATCACTGTAGTGAAGCAAGACATTGTTTCACTCGGGGCAAAGAATCAGTTCAGCGTCAGTTAATGGGGCCAAGCTGAATGCTGGTGGTAGAGGATGAGAAGCCAGAATTCAACTGCTGCAAGAGGAAAATATAGGTAATCAGTTCAAGTAAATGTCACCCCTCCTGTCCAGTGTCGCAGGGAGTCACCACGGGAGCATGGGTGGGGTTGCTATTGCGACCCTGATGCTACACCTATGGATAGTGGCTTTTCCAGCATTCAGCAAGTTGGCAGTGTAAGGACCCTTTCACATGAGCGGATCAATCAGGTCTGCCTGTCAGTTTTTTAGGTGGACCCTCCATTTCCCTGTATGGATTGGTCCATGTAAATAGACATGTATCTGTTGACAGCCGAACTGATCATATCCACTAAAAATGGAAATAGATAGAGGATCTGTTCGCCATCTGTTTGGCAGATTGGATGACAGTTGGATATAAGCAGGCAGGCAGTCCATTTACATCCACCTGCCCATAGGAGGAAAGCAGGCTGTGTCTTTGTCCGCTCTGCAAAGACCTGTCATCCACCTTCTCAGCGGGGATCAGCAGAGAGATCCCATGCTGAGCAGGCGGATCTGCTGGCGGAGTCCGCCTGCCATGAATGAAAAAGATAATGCAAGCAGGGCATCTGATACAATAGACAGGGGGATTAGGCAGGAAAGTGGGAACATTTCAGGCCATAGCTATTGAGTCAGCTGTCTGTCTCCTGCCCCATGCTCCTCTGGTCCCCCATGCAACTCTTGTCCCCCCATTCTCCCCTGGTCCCCCTCACGCTCCTCTTGCTATCTGTGCTCCTCTGGTCCCCCCCTGTGGTACCCCGTTGCACCTCTTATCCACCTAGCAGTGATCACCTCCTCTCCCTGACTAGCTGTGCAGTAAGCAAAGGGGCAGAATAAAGGCATGATTCTCAGAAAGACAGCCACACTAAATTATAACATAACCTTTCTCGGCACTCATTCTCCTGGTCTTTCCTTCCCCCACTCTCTATATAGATTGCCCGTGGTAGCAGACAGGATGCAGAGCGTGGAAAGGAAAGATCAGGAGAACGAGTGCAGACTTATAACTTTGTGTGGCTTCTCTGTTCTGAAGATCATTGCTTTATTCAGCCCATTTGCTTACTGCACAGCTGTGTCAGGGAGAGGAGGTGAGCACAGCTGGGAGACCAGAGGAGTGGGGGAGGGACCAGAGGAGTGGAGGGGGGCGTCAGAAGTGGTAGGAACAGGAGTGGCAGCTGGGTCAGCATTTACAAGTACTGATCCCTGTATTTTCCTCCTGCAGCAGCTGAATGCTAGTGGGGGGTAGAGGAGGGGAAGTAGCCTTTCAGCTGCTTCAGGAAGATCGGTTAAACAACTGCGGCACCCCCCTTAATGCCTCGACCACTTCACATTCCCCCCTGCCCCCCCCACCCCTCTACTTTTGGCCCTAGCTAATTGTAGGTGCATTGCTTTACAGACTCACAATCAAAAAATAATAAATGCACCCGAACTTATCCTGTAAAGTGAGCCTGTAGTATATATCAACTATATAAACAAATATTACCAATCAAGACAGATATTAAGAATAATGGGCCAGATTCACAGTGCAAGTACGCCGGCGTATCTACTGATACACCGGCGTACTTTCAAATTTGCCGCGTCGTATCTTTAGTTTGAATCCTCAAACCAAGATACGACGGCTTTTGGCTTTGTACGCCTTCGGATCGTAGGTGCAATACTTCGGCGCCCGCTGGGTGGAGTTTGCGTCGTTTTCTGCGTCGGGTATGATAATTAGCTTTTTCCGTAGATCCACAAAGGTACGCGCGGCCGTCGCATTCTCTTACGTCGTCGCTAGTCGGCTTTTCCCGGCGTATAATTAAAGCTGCTATTTTGTGACGTATAGATAGACTTGCCATGTTAAAGTATGGCCGTCGTTCCCGCGTCAATTTTTTTTTTATTTTTTTTCATAAGTCGTCCGTGAATAGGAAAGGACATAACTCACGTCTACGTTCAAAAAATGACGTTGGTGTGATACGGCGGCAAGATACGGCGGCGTAGCATATCTCTGAATTCTTTATGAATCTGGCCCAATATCTTTTAGTGAAAAGGCTGTAGGAGTGTACTCAATGGTTGCTCATCCATATCAAGAGAAAAATATAGCTCTACTTTTTGTTTCAGGTCCAAATATAATTAAAATGTATACATTGATTAAAGGACAACTCAATACATAGGTGATTTAAACTCCTAAAACATATATGGGAACTTCCACACTGATTACACAGTTTCTGTAAATAACCCACTGGGGACTGAAATAATTGGAAAAAGATTCATATTTTATAGTATATTTTTTCTGCAACAGCATTAATGTAAATGATAAAAGGTTGCCAGATGCTCTGGCTAGGAAAACCAACAAGGATTTAATTTTTTTTTTAAATATAAGATTTCTCCAAGGTGCAACAATAATGAGAATGTTATTGTATTCAAATCAACAGGAAACTACACAATTCTTGAATTCACACATGGAACTTTGAAATGCAATGTGAAGGTTACACTGAACATTTCATTTGCAGAGGTGTTTCAATGTGCTGCAGTATTTCACTTACATTAGACGATGAACAAATAAAATGATTAATAGAAATGTATTGGAGTTTTGAACATACTTTCCATCTTTAAAAGTGATTTGTAATATATATATATTTTTTAAATAGCATTGTATACTTATAGCTGGATTCAGGTACACGTGCCTAATGTTAGGCAGGCGTAGCGTATCTCATATACGCTACGGCGCCGTAAGTTAGAGAGGCAAGTGCTGTATTCACAAAGTTACGGCGGTGTAGCGGAAATGTGCCCGGCGTAAGTGCGCCTAATTCAAATTGTGAAGAGGTGGACGTGTTTTATGTAAATAAAGCATGACCCCACGTAAATGACGTTTTGAACGAACGGCGCATGCGCCGTCCGTGGACGTATCCCAGTGAGCATGCTCCAAATTACGCCGCAAAGACTTATTGGTTTTGACGTGAACGTAAATTACGCCCAGCCCCATTCACGGACGACTTACGCAAACAACGTAAAATTTAAAAAATGTAATGCGGTTCCGACGTCCATACTTAACATTGGCTGCGCCATCTTTTTGGTGGAATATCTTTAGGCCTGAAAACGCCTTATGTAAACGGCATATCTTTACTGCGACGGGCAAGTGTACGTTCGTGAATAGGCGTATCTCACTGATTTACGCATTCTAGGCGTAAATCAGTGTACATGCCCCTAGCGGCCAGCGTAAACAGACAGCTAAGATACGACGGCGCCGGCGGTCGTATCTTAGCTACATTTAAGCGTATCTCAATTTGAGAATACACTTAAATATACGGCGACGGAGATTCGGAGTTACAACGGCGCATCTACTGATACGCCATCGTATCTCTACGTGAATCTGGCTATTACTGCTTTGTGCAATGGTAGCTTAAAGCGTGCGGGCGTAAGGGCGCCTAATTCAAAATAGGCTGAGGGGGCGTGTTTTATGTTAATTAGGCTTGACCCGACGTGATTGACGTTTTTTTGGATGTGCCGAGCGCCTACATTTCCCAGTGTGCATTGCGGCTAAGTCCGCCGCACAGGCCTATTGATTTCGACGTGGACGTAAACGTCGTAAATCCCTATTCACGGACGACTTACGCAAACAACGTAAAATTTTCGAATTTCGGCGTGGGAACGGCGGCCATACTTAACATTACTATTCCATATATTTGATGGAATAACTTTAGGTAAACGGCGTATCTGTACTGCGTCGGCCGGGCGTACGTTCGTGAATAGACGTATCTAGTGATTTACATATTCTACGCCGACCGCAATGGAAGCGCCACCTAGCGGTCAGCCTAAAAATTACACTTTAGGATACGAGGGTGTAAGACACATACGCCGCTCGTATCTGAGCCTAATTTAAGCGTATCTGGTTACCAGAATACGATTAATTTAGCGCGTGCGCACATTCAGACTTAGGCTGGCGTATCTACTGATACGCCAGCCTAAGTCTCTCTGAATCTGGCTACTAGTCTGAAGTTTCAGTAAGACAAACTTCACAATGCAATTTGGTGTGCAGACTCTTTCACTGTTACCTATTTCTTTAGGAATTATTGGTCATCATTAACACAGTTTAAAGCTGAACACCAGGAATCCATCTTTTTTTTTAAAAAAGTGCTGAATTACTAGGGATTAAGTCCAATTATGTGCTACATGGACCTTATTGATATACTTTACAATTTGTATTTTTACTGAGCACTGGAATCATAGTTGTTGCTAGTTTTCTAGTACTCTACTACATATTGTTTTTTATTTTGATGTTCATAGGGCCATTGTTTTTTAGGTTTGGGGTGCTGAAAGCTAGAGGATCTTGGGTCATCTACTCTCTCTGATCCCCTACATAAAAGATCATGTTAATTGCCCTGGAAACTGTATTTAGTATAGTCCATGGCCCAGATTCTCGTAGAATCGCGCAAAACTGTGCGGGCGTAACGTATCTCATTTACGTTACGCCGCCGCAAGTTTTACAGGCAAGTGCTTTATTCACAAAGCACTTGCGTGTAAAGTTGCGGTGGCGTAGCGTAAATCACCCGGCGCAAGCCCGCCTAATTCAAATTAGGCGGGTAGGGGGCGTTTAGTATTTAAATTAAGCGTGTTCCCGCGCCGAACATACTGCGCATGCGCCGTCCGTAAAATATCCCAGGGTGCATTGCTCCAAATGACGTCGCAAGGACGTCATTGGTTTCGACGTGAACGTAAATGGCGTCCAGCCCCATTCACGGACGACTTACGCAAACGACGTAACTTTTCAAATTTCGACGCGGGAACGACGGCCATATTTAACATTGGTTGCGCCTCATATAGCAGGGGCAACTTTATGCCGGGACAAGCCTAACGTAAATATCGTAACTTTACTGCGTCGGCCATGAGTACGTTCGGGAATTCGCGTATCTAGCTAATTTGCATACTCGACAGGGAAAACGACGGAGACGACACCTAGCGGACCAAAAAAAAATTGCATTTAAAGGACCACTAAAGGAATTTTTTTTTTTAGCTAAATAGCTTCCTTTACCTTACTGCAGTACTGGTTTCATGTCCTCATTGTTCGTTTTTGCTTTGAAGTTGCTGTAATTCTGCTGTGATCTCCACACTTCCTGCTTGTCTGACTCCTTATGAAAAATCTCATGGCAGCTTTTCACTGTGGAAAAAAGATGTGGGGGTCGTGGCACTGTCTCAGCTGGGGCTAAATATATCAATTAATGATAAGGTGGACTTGTGTGTGAACCAGATGCTGGGATCCAAACAGCACAAGCGCCCAGAAAATTCCTGGTGTGAATAGATAATGCAGTCTAACTCTCAGGCCTCGTACACACGACAGAGTTTCTCGGCAGAATTCACAGAGAAACTCGGTCAAAACCCGGATTCTGCCGAGAAACTCTGTCGTCTGTACAGTTTTGGCTCGATGGAGCCGCCGAGGAACTCGACGAGAAAATAGAGAACATGTTCTCTATTTTCTCGTTGTCCTCGTTCTTCTATGGGAGAAGCCGGCCCGCCGAGCTCCTCGGCGGCTTCATCCCAAAACTCGACGTGCCAAGCACGTCGAGTTCCTCTGTCGTGTGTACGGGGGCCTCAGACATGGAGTATGCTGTGTATAATAAACGCGACAAAATTATAAATGTGAGGTGTGTGTAACAATCAGTTCCACAAGTACCCAATAAAGGCACTAAGTAACATCACAAGGTGCCCAATGTGTGTGACAAACCAAAATGTGCACTAAGTGAAAACCAGTACAAAAATGAAAATGAAAATAAACACAGATGCAATAAATGTATGGTGACAGATGGCCGCCTCCCAGCATAAAATACGCTGGATCAGGGTCGGCTGTGCACAGTTGAACAACTCAGAAGTTGTTAATTATAATGATCAATTAGTCCAAAAGTGATAAATTCAAAAGAAAATAGTTCATTAATCCACGTAGGATTATCAGATGCAGAAAAAATCAAAAATCAAAAAATATATAATAAACGGTAGTGTTCGTGAGCAGGTGATTCCAATCAAGGTGAATGGTCACAGTAAGCAGTTGGTGAAAGTTCACGCAGTGATTCCGGTGCTCCCCCTCCTGGGTCCCCACTCACCAGAGACACTCACCCCTGCAGGGGTAAAGTGCATATATGTGTATAGTCTCCAACGGCAGGGCTTTCTCCTTCCTGGGTCCTCTGGGTGGAAATTCCAATCCTGGTGGTTCAGGTCTCCTTGACCTTCCGAGTTCCTCCAGGGGAAAAAAAATGAGCTCATATAGAGTAGTATGTTCAAAAAATAAGTGGTAATTTATTCGCACTGCCACTCATGGCATGCACAGAATAGGCAAGTTAATACAAAAATAAATAATAAAACTGGAACCAAGTTCCCAATAAAATAATTAAAAACAAAGAAAAAACAGGTATGCAGCTAGCTAAACACTAGCAGTAACTTCCCAGCACAGCACTCGTGTTCTCAAAGAAATGTCAGCGCCAGCCTGGGAATGGCGTGCGTTCCAAACACAAACAGCTGGTTAACCCGGAAGTGCGTGTGGGCGTGCGTGTATCCGATTTACGCACGTTTCGTAAGTATAACGTCTTCTGAAGCGGGTACACGCCTGCCGCAACTTGCGGCTTAAATAACAAGCGTCATCGTGGAGAGACCCTCCCACATTAAAGTGATAGCCAATCATGGGAATTTGCAGGGGTTTCCCCGTCCAATCGCGGCTGATATGAAGGTGGTCTTAGGGCATCCCCCTACCTCCACGTAAACGCTTGATTGTAGAATACAGTAGTCAATGGGTAATAGTACATCATTGAGTAACTCACTCTCCAAAGGTACATATTAGCTGGGTGTGTAAGTACCCACATAAGGTGTCATAAGTAAAGGGGACAAGTGATATATGCATTGTACAAGCGTGATGCCGACTGCTACAGTAGACATCATGCTGGGTTAAAATGGTAATAATAGCATCCTATAGAGGAACCGAGGGTTAAATGGTACATCATGGAGACAAAAACATATGTGTGGAGTAAATAACAGAGTACACCCATGTGCATATGTATATATGGAGTGGGTAGAAAACCCCAGCAGTAATTTCTTGCGAGCATGAGTGGGGAGCTGACAGTGTGATATAATAAAGGCCACATCTGAGGTGGGGGTTGGGACATCAGCGTATCTGGGCTAGATGAACCCGCATTAACTCCCCTCCCTCTCCCCCAAAATGTGTATGGGACCAAAGGAGATCTAGATTACATAATCACAGATCTACTGTAGCAGTCGGCATCACACTTGTACAATGCATATATCACTTGTCCCCTTTACTTATGACACCTTATGTGGGTACTTACACACCCAGCTAATATGTACCTTTGGAGAGTGAGTTACTCGATGATGTACTATTACCCATTGACTACTGTATTCTACAATCAAGCGTTTACGTGGAGGTAGGGGGATGCCCTAAGATCACCTTCATATCAGCCGCGATTGGATGGGGAAACCCCTGCAAATTCCCATGATTGGCTATCACTTTAATGTGGGAGGGTCTCTCCACGATGACGCTTGTTATTTAAGCCGAAAGTTGCGGCAGGCGTGTACCCGCTTCAGAAGACGTTATACTTACGAAACGTGCGTAAAGCGGATACACACACGCCCACACGCACTTCCGGGTTAACCAGCTGTTTGTGTTTGGAACGCACGCCGTTCCCAGGCTGGCGCTGACATTTTTTTGTGAACACGAGTGCTGTGCTGGGAAGTTACTGCTAGTGTTTAGCTAGCTGCATACCTGTTTTTTCGTTGTTTTTAATTATTTTATTGGGAACTTGATTCCAGTTTTATTATTTATTTTTGTATTAACTTGCCTATTCTGTGCATGCCATGAGTGGCAGTGCGAATAAATTACCACTTATTTTTTGAACATACTACTCTATATGAGCTCATTTTTTTCTCCTGGAGGAACTCGGAAGGTCAAGGAGACCTGAACCACCGGGATTGGAATTTCCACCCAGAGGACCCAGGAAGGAGAAAGCCCTGCCGTTGGAGACTATACACATATATGCACTTTACCCCTGCAGGGGTGAGTGTCTCTGGTGAGTGGGGACCCAGGAGGGGGAGCACCGGAATTACTGCGTGAACTTTCACCAACTGCTTACTGTGACCATTCACCTTGATTGGAATCACCTGCTCACGAACACTACCGTTTATTATATATTTTTTGATTTTTGATTTTTTCTGCATCTGATCATCCTACGTGGATTAATTAACTATTTTCTTTTGAATTTATCACTTTTGGACTAATTGATGATTATAATTAACAACTTCTGAGTTGTTCACCTGTGCACAGCCGACCCTGATCCAGCGTATTTTATGCTGGGAGGCGGCCATCTGTCACCATACATTTATTGCATCTGTGTTTATTTTCATTTTCATTTTTGTACTGGTTTTCACTTAGTGCACATTTTGGTTTGTCACACACATTGGGCACCTTGTGATGTTACTTAGTGCCTTTACACACACCTCACATTTATAATTTTGTCGCGTTTATTATACACAGCATACTCCATGTCTGAGAGTTAGACTGCATTATCTATTCACACCAGGAATTTTCTGGGCGCTTGTGCTGTTTGGATCCCAGCATCTGGTTCACACACAAGTCCACCTTATCATTAATTGATATATTTAGCCCCAGCTGAGACAGCGCCACGACCCCCACATCTTTTTTCTATTCTTTTGTGTCCTCTAGGGGATCACTCTTCGGGGGGGCAGCAGTCTCCATATATCCATTAGTTATTCAACACACTACACCCTCTTTCTACTACTCCCAGACTGTTCCTAAGCGCGGCATTCTCTTTTATTTAGCTTTTCACTGTGGTCCAAGCTGTGGGCCAGATCCCCAACGAGCGGGCGCAACATAAATTTTTTCCGATTTAAGTTACACCGCCGCAAATTGCCCAAGTTAGTGCCCGATCCACAAAGCACTTACCTGGAAATTTGCGGCGGTGTATCCTAAATCAGTCCGGCGCAAGGCGGGCCAATTCAAATGGGGCGAGTCCCATTTAAATTAGGCGCGCTCTCGCGCCGGACGTACTACACATGCTCCCGACGCTATTTTCCCGACGTGCTTTGCGCGAAGTTACGTTGCACCAAGGTTTTGTGAATCGCGACGGGTAAAAAAGAGTTGCGGCGGGAAAAATAAAAAATTAAAAAAAAAATTGACAGTGACGCGGGAAAGACGGGTATACTTTTACATAGTGTACTAACTTTACACTTTGTAAAAGCAGCCCTATCTTTGCGACGGCAAACTAACACTTACGGCGACTACACGAAGGGAAAAACCTTCGTGGATCTCCGTAAGTGCTAATTTGCATACCCGACGCTGGTTTCCGACGAGAAATGCCCCCAGCGGCGTCCGCGGTACTGCATCCTAAGATCCGACAGTGTAAAACAATTACACATGTCGGATCTTAGGGATATCTATGCGTAACTGATTCTATGAATCAGCCGCATAGATAGAAACAGGGATACGACGGCGTATCAGCAGATACGCCGTCGTAACCCTTTTGTGGATCTGGCCCTGTGTGTCTAAAACTCCTCAGAACCAATCAGATTCTTTTTAAAAACAAAAACACTGCCCTGGATTTGTTTGTTTTTGTTCTGTGGGTCTCTCTATTTTACAGGAACATGAAACCAGTTAAAAAACGAAAGTGAAACTAGAGGCACATTATATGATTGAATTTAATCTATTTTTAATCATTTTTAAAAGGAATCAGTTAAGTTTTATGTCTCTATACCCTGTAAACCGTCATTTCAGCAAAAACATTTTTTTCCTTTAGTGACCCTTTAAGAGCCGACGGCGTAAGAGCCTTACGCCTGTCGGATCTAATGGTTATCTATGAGTAACTGATTCTAAGAATCAGTCGCATAAATACGATGGCCCAGATTAGGACTTACGATGGCGTACATGGCGTTTCGCCGTCGTAAGCCCTTTGAGAATCTGGGCCCAGCACTTTAGTTTGAAGAAAGCAGGGGAGCTTCTTTTGGCCAGCAAGAAGTGATTGCTGTGCTGTTGCATTGTTTACCAACAAGGGGTTAAGTGTGTTCCCTCAGTGTGTCACTTGTCAAAAACTGTCTACTGTATTTTTTAATACTACACTACTTTTTTTGGGTGAATGGGTAGGGGTACAATGTATCCCATACTTATTCACATAGGGGGGCAGGATCTGGGGGCCCCCTTGTTAAAGGGGGCTTCCAGATTCCGATAAGGCCCCCCACCCACAGACCCCGAAAACTACCAGGCAAGGGTTGTCGGGAAGAGGCCCTTGTCCCCATCAACATGAGGGCAAGGTGCTTTGGGGTGGGGGGGTGAAGAGCCCCCCTGCTCCAAAGCACCCATCCCCATGTTGAGTGTATGAGGCCTGGTATGGTTCAGGGGGGTGTATCTCTGTAAAAACGTGTGTCCAGACGCATCAAGCACTGCAAAAAGCACTGCAGAAATGCTCAAAATCAACATGCATAGATGTGAATCGAGCCTTACACTGCTGTGTCATCTGTAACCTCTTAATTCTTAACAAGAGCAATTGAGTACAGGGGCAGCCTCAGAAAACTGCAATCCATTTTTTACCAGCAAGTTAAAGTGTTCTTAGTACCACTCAATGAAAAAATAATATATCATTTTTTTTCCCATTGCAATACATCTAAATCTGTTTTGAGGCTACTGCTGTATGTAAGACAAGCTTTTAATAATAATAAAAAAAATCAAATCCACAGTGAAATATGTTCTGTTTCCTAATACTACATATTGGATTAAGGCACCTCTTTGGCACAGATAAAGATGGGAGGACTCATAGAGCAGTAAAGTCGTGGCCAAACGTTTTGAGAATGACACAAAATACAATTTTTCACAAAGTCTTTTGTTTCAGTGTTAGATCTTTTTGTCAGACGTTTCTGTAGCCCTACCCCCGAAGGAGCTGCTGGTTTGTTTTGGTTGGTATGTTACCTCTATTCCTTCGCCGTCTAGGGTATCAGATGAGAGTTGAGAAAAACATCAATGTCCACACTTTAGGCTTTTTCTTTGCTTTCTTTACCCAACGTGGTAAAAAGAATAAAAGTAGTAGTTTAAGAGGTGGAAGGGTAATAGGTAGTAGGTTCAGGTGTATAACTTTTGTGCGGAAGCACTCCTGCTTCCAGCAATGTAGCTTTCATCGCCACTCTAGCCAGAGTGGGTACTGTGCACCCGGATCGCCTCTCTCACTAACCAAGCAGCCAGGGTGTCACACGGAACTTTAGCAAAGTCTCTGCCACAGACCTTTCCAAATATGAAGATATAATCGGTCCAGAATCCTCTCAGCATAGGATTAAGCACCAGGATCTCTTCTTGAAATAGATTCTTGTGAATTCAGAACTGACAGGCGACCTTCACTTGGCCTCTCAGTATTAATGCGTCCTTTAATGAAGTTCAAGGCCTCTCCTGAGCGTACCAGCCTTCTGCCTGGTGCTCACCAGAATAGGTGCTTCATTAAGTGGCTTCCTCCCTCAGGACGGACAGCACAGGACCACTCTGCAAGTGTAGACCCAGCCTAACTACCAGGCCTACTTGGTAGATCACAGCTCCAGACCAACGTGGTCCCGTAACCAGAAACACTTGAACACATACACCCCCGGCCAGGAGGGCCACACACGGGGGGTGGGGTGGGACGACTGACCAGGAACGGACCACGACGACCAAGAACTAATGACATCTGTCCCTTAAGTACTCTCCCCCAGCAGGTACAGCGAGGCAATCAACTCCCACTGCATGGCTCCTGAGGAAGAACACCCAATACACCTTGACTCGACTGCTGCCACCCTTGGCCTGGTGTGGTACCAACACCCCAGACAACAATAGTGGTAACTCACAGCACAGCCATGGCTGGAACAGAAGCCCACATTTGGCAAAACAATACAGTCAGAGGGAGTTAAATCTTTTAAATAATTTGCTTCTATAATAGAGGTATTTATGAGTGACCAAGATGCCCCTTGGGCTATATTGTGCCACTCGTCCAGCTCAATACTTTCCTGGAGATTTGCTTCCCATTTTTTCATTTAACCCTGTTTAATAGGAGAACTAGTCAAGATGGAATAAATTCCTGAGATATGTCCGCAAATTTTATCAAACTTCTGACACAAGTATTCCATTGGAGACATGGTCGTTATATCAGAATTCCATGATATAGTGGTTAAGAAATGCTTTATCTGCGTATAGCGAAAGTGCTCCAAACCGGAATTTGATATTGCTCTTCTAGGAATTTACATATTCCCTTAGTATCACAGAGATCAGCTATACGCAGCAGATCTTTGTTTGTCCACCATTCAAACGTCCTGGGGGTGAGGCCTGGGGTGAAGTTCCTGTTCCCAAATATAGGGGCTATTGGGGTATGCAGAGATTTAAACGTGTACATTTTATTTAACCTATCCCAAATATTTAAGGAGATGGACAGTGTTGGGCATAAAATTGGGGGTCTTTCCTTTAGTGGCAACCAAATGATATGAGAAGTCGACCGACCTCAACATGCATAGGCCTCCATTTGCATCCAAATTGGGAGGGGCTGAGTGGAGTGAGATCTTACTAGTTGCGCCAACTGTGCCGCATAATATTTTTGCAAGTCCCCCCAGATGAAGGATACTAGTTTTGTCTGGAATGCTATCAATTCTGAGCAAACCAATGCCACTGGTAGCGTGCAAAAATAATACAAAACTTTTGGGAGAATATTCATCTTCACAGAATGTAATCTGCCAAACCACGATGGCGGATGGAGCAACCACCTGGCCAGGTCAGCTGTTAGTCATTTGAAAAGTGCAGGATAGTTTTGGGAGTATAACGTATGCAAGGGTGGCTACTTTCGGAAAACTGGTGACACGCCTTATGCGCCGGGGGGAAGTTTTTCACAAGGCATCAATCATCTAGCCTCTGCATAGGAACGCCTAATTCCCGCGGGAGTGAGAACCCGGAAGCCGGGTGGAAAACAACAATAAGACTGTATGTACAGCAAAAAAAAAAAAACATGGCATAGTGTAAAAATTGGAATTATGCTGACTGGAATGTTAAATACATGTTTTTAGTGAGAGGAAAGGCAGGAGTGCCCTGCCCCTGGATGGCATGGGTACACCACTACTTTATACTGCAAAACCAGCTTGCCCTGCACAACCTCCATGCACAGATTCTCTGCCTCTTGATTTTAACCTGTGTAAACAGCATTAATTTTCTTATTTTAGCACCCTGCAATTGTTAAATAGTTTGTTTCAACCCCCCGACTGTCACTTTTACTGGGCAGCTCAGTCTGAAAAAAATATACTGTTATCATGGAACTATATTATGGATGCTAACATATGTATAATATTTGTAATTTTATGATGTTGCTGTCCTTGCTATAGAAATTCCCTGTGATCTTTTCCAGTAATAGTCCTATAATTTTCTTCACCCAATGACACATTTAGGAGTGCCTGAGACATTCTGTAGTAGACCCTGCACAATATCAGTTCTGATACTTTGAACAGGTAGAGAAAGCCTGTTGCCTGCCTTCACTCATAGGCCCCGTACACATGACCGAGGAACTCGACGTGCCAAACACATCGAGTTCCTCCTCGAGTTCAGTGTGGAAGCCGCCGAGGAACTCGGCGGGCCGACTTTTGCCATTGAACAACGAGGAAATAGAGAACATGTTCTCTATTTCCTCGCCGAGGTCCTCGTCGGCTTCCTCGGCCGAAAGTGTACACACGGCCGGGTTTCTCGGCAGAATTCAGCTCTGAACCGAGTTTCTGGCTGAATTCTGCCGAGAAACTCGGTCGTGTGTACGGGGCCATAGAGTGCTGGAGGCTTTACAGGCAGCAGCCGGACACTCTGGTGGTGGGTGACTGTTGAGAAATGTTAGAAACTGAAGAAAACTACCTTTCTTTTTCTGAAAAAAAGCCATAATGAATTGCTATGCATGAACAGTGATTGCTAACTAATGTCACCTGTGCAAATCAAGGATAATATTTATGTCAAATATAGAATCTGCTGCAATTATAGGTTCCCCACTAGGCAATGTGGGGCAATATGAGATATGGGTATAATAGATAACTGCGCCAACCCTAAAAATAACTATATGCTCTGTGCTTAAACCACTATATCATGCAGTGCATATGAATATACAAAATGTATACAAATATATAAAAATATATATATGAAAGAGAGTCCCGGTGTTGCTCCTTTTTATAGGTATTGTATCCCTTGTGCTCAAAACTTCATGCTTGTATACACCACCAATTTGTGATACACCACCACCTTCCAAGATTTACCCCAGAAAGCAATGGTAAAAACACCTCCGTATTATGCCAGGATTAGGTTTCCTTCCATATGATATACCACAGGTTTATCAGCAATGATCACAGTATTTTATTCATGCTTTAACAATTTCCAAAACTCATGGACAACAAATAGCCATCATTGCACAACATTCTAAACTGTATTGTGTATTATATAAAATCATAGATGGATGCACTCACATGTTATTGTGCCCATAAGACAGGCACAAGTCTATCCAGAGTTCCCGAGTAAAGCCTTTGCTCACTGTCCTGTCGCTAGGAATGGTGCAGGAAGTGACGCTGATGCTATTCACTGGTCTCTACGCATTTCACATCATTCATGCTTTATCGGGAAGCTTTGCTGGCAATGCATGCCGATTTCTGGAGACAGGACGGCGAGCAAAGACTTTACTCGGAACGCTGGATAGACTTGTGCCTGTCTTATAGGCACAATAACATGTGAGTGCACCCATCTATAGTTTTATATAATACACAATAAAGTTAAAAATGTTGTGCAATGATGGCTATTTGTAGTATTTCATAATGAGCTAGCATGCAATGCATACTAGCTCATTATGCCTTTATCTTGCAGTTTTTATTTTTATTTTTTTCCGAGGATTACAACCTCTTTAACAAGCAGTTAAAAAACTTTAAAGTGTATCCAAATCCAAGGACAAAAATAATAGTATACCAGCTTACCTGTCCTTAGATGTTGTAAATGACTTATACTTTCTTCCTTAATTTTACCCTGATAATTGTGATTACCACACTTCCTGTCTAAGGGTGACAACCCCGCTGAGCAGCATAGTCACCATAAGATAGGCAGTGAGTGAGAACTACATAACACCTCCATCTCTTCTTCATAACGGGAGAGGAAAAACAATTCTAACTTATAGCACTCCAGAGGCAGAAAGCACTTGAAGTTATTAGCTCACAAGATTTCTGACTGATGAATGGCTACTTTTTTTTCTACTTGTAGAACAAGTATAATAAAACATTTTCAATGGTATATTTAAAGTATAACTAAAAGTAAAACTGTTTGTTAGGTTTTTAAAGCTGTCTGTGCCTCTGTTATGGACACCCCCTTCCTTTTTGTCATGTTTACCATTATCACAGAAAGTAAGAAAAAAATATCAAATTTTGGACCTTCCCCACTACAGTAACCAGAGATTCTCTCAATTCCCTCTCACTTTCCATTTCCATAAGGGGACAGGAAATAAAAGGCAAATCTCACCAATGGGACACAAATGGCATTTGCCATTTGCGTCCCATTACGCTATCCAAAATGAAAAAAATAAATAAAAAAATAAGCTTTGCCTTGGATTCTACTTTAACAGAAAAAATAGGAACAAATAGGAGAAATGTATTGTTAGACTTATACTTTAAGCCATCACTGACGTCTCTTGCTGCATCTTCTGTGAAGCAATGTGTTCGCAGAGACTATGGAAGTCAGGTTTAAATATGTTTCCAAGAGCTCACAGCAATAAAACAGAAAATTAAACACTACACCCCCAATCCCATTCTCCGATCAACTAATCAAAACCTCCTCCACATCCCGAAGTCCCACAACAAATCGAAGGGAGAACCAAGATTTGCAGTCCAAGGACCACGGCTATGGAAGGCTCTTCCCACAAACATCCACATGGAAGAAAACCATCGGGCCTTCAGGAAAAAACGTAAGACCCACCTCTTCTGAAGGAAAAGGACGACACCGGATGGAAATAAGCATCTTGAGGAGATATAGTTTGCATTTTTAGTGCTATACAAGTTACTCACTCACTCACTCAACTGGTGTTTGTTTACATTGGAAGGTTGGCAGGCTGTTAACCACTTGCTTACTGGGCACATAAACCCACATCCTGCCCCGACCGTTTTGTGGTATTTTATTACCCCTGCTGTTTTTATTTAAACAAAAAAATACAGACAATTTGGGAAAAAAACAATATTTTTTTTACTTTTTGCTATAATAAATATCCCCAAAAAATAAAAAAATAAAACAATTTTTTTAAATCAGTTTAGGCCAATATGTATTCTACTACATATTTTTGGTAAAAACAAAAATCACAATAAGCGTATATTGATTGGTTTGTGCAAAAGTTATAGCATCTACAAAATAGGGGATATTTTTATGTAATTTTTATTATTATTTTTTTTACTAGTAATGGCGATGTTCAGCAAATTTTAAGGGGGACTGCGACATTGCGGCGGACAGATCGGACACTTTTGACACTTTTTTGGGACCATTGACATTTATACAGCGATCAGTGATTTAAAAAAGCACTGTTTACTGTGTTAATCTCACTGTCAGGGAAGGGCTTAACACTAAGGGGGCGATCAAGGGGTTAACTGTGTTCCCTAGGGAGGTGTTTCTAACTGTGGGGGGAGGAGACTGACTGGAGAAGGAGAGAGATCGCTGTCTCTGATCACTAGGAACAGCAGATCCCTTTTTACTTTCCTGGCAGAATGGGGATCTGTCTGTTTACATTGACAGATTCCCATTCTGGCTCTCTGTGGAGCGATCGTGGGTGGCCAGTGGACATTGTGGCCGCCGGCCACACGCATCGGCTCCGGCAGCACTCACGCCTCCAATAGCTCTTAAAGTGGCCGACGTACAATGATGGCGGTTCACGCAGCCATGCCAATCTTCCGCAGTATAACTGCGGCGAATGGTCGGTAAGTTGTTAAGCGTGTATAATTTCCCGTTCTAAAGAAATATTCCATGGTATGATTTGATGTAAAAGAAACAAAATGCAAATTCATGATTCATCCCATTGACACATTTGTTCTAAAGAAAAATAATTCCTCTTATTTATCTTACTAATGAAATGCTTACTATATAATCAGCTTAATAGAAAAGGAATACATGTTACCTTCCTTTAGGAAATAGTTTATCTCTGGAGATCTTAACATTAATATTGCTTTTCAGTGTTCTTATTGTAAGCTTCTATAGTCTATTTAAAGCATATTTTCCTTGCTGTAAAAATGTAGGAATTTTGAACCGGTGTATCGAACATTAGCAACAAACAGTAAAGTGTTGTTTGTTGTAATGCTGATTAGGGATGAGCCGATTAAAGTCTATGGGACTCGAACATGACAAACCGAAAGTGCTAATTTTAAAGGCTTATATGCAAGTTATTGTCATAAAAAGTGTTTAGGGCCTGGGTCCTGCACCAGGGGACATGTATCAATGCAAAAAAACTTTTAAAAACTGACGTTTTTTTGGGAGCAGTGATTTTAATAATGCTTAAAGTGAAACAATAAAAGTGAAATATTCCTTTACATTTTGTACCTAGGGGGTGTGTAAAGTATGCTTGTAAAGTAGCGCTTAGAACTGTCCCTGAACAAAATGAAATTTCTGAAGGAAACAAAAGTCATTTAAAGTCATTGATAAGAAAAATGTGTGGGGGTCCCCCCCAAATTCAATTACCAGGCCCTTCAGGTATGGATTTTAAGTGCAACTCTGCACCGATTTAAAAAAACAATAGAGTGGAGTTCCCCCCAAAAATCCTTACCAGACCCTTTATCCGAGCACGCAACCTGACAGGCCGCAGGAAAAGAGGGGGGATGAGAGAGTGCCCCCCTCCTGAACCATACCAGGCCACATGTCCTTAACATGGTGAGGGTGCTTTGGGGGTCTGTGACCCCTCAAAGCACCATGTCCCCATGTTGATGGGGACAAGAACCTCATCCCCACAACCCTTGCCCGGTGATTGTGGGGGTCTGCGGGCGGGGGGCTTATCGGAATCTGGAAGACCCCTTGGGGGGAACTCCACGCCATTTTTTTTTAAATTTGGTGTGGAGTTCCCCTTAAAATCCATACCAGACCTGAAGGGTCTGGTATGGATATTTGGGGGGAACTCCACGTAATAATAAAAAAAAAGACGCACAGTTCCCCTTAATATCCATACCAGACCTGAAGGGCCTGATAATTGAATTTGGGGGGACACCCACGCATTTTCTTTTATCAATGACTTTCAATTACTTTTCTCTGTATTGTCGGGAGCCAACAATTCATTATAGCCACGAGAACTTTTAAATTACTTTTTTCCTTCAGAAATTACATTTTGTGCAGGGACAGTTCTAAGCACGGGAAACAAACGCTACTTTACAGGCATACTATACACACACCCTAGGTACGAAATTTAAAGGAATATTTCACTTTTATTGTTTCACTTTAAGCATTATTAAAATTACTGCTCCCGAAAAAACTGACATTTTTAAAACTTTTTTTGCATTGATACATGTCCCCTGGGGCAGGACCTATGTCCCCAAACACTTTTTATGACAATAACTTGCATATAAGCCTTTAAAATGATCACTTTAGATTTCTCCCATAGACTTTTACAGGGTGCTCCGCGGCTTTTCGAATTTGCCGCAAACACTCCAAATTGTTTGCTTTTCGCCGAACGGGCGAACAGGCAATGTTCAAGTCGAACATGAGTTTGACTCGAACTCGAAGCTCATCCCTAATGCTGATGATTATGTATCCATTGTTATTGATCTCAGTAAGCATAACCTGTATATCACATTCTGATACTTCCACGCCCAAAAAACAGAGTGCTACACAGTGAATTCAGCTAAATTCCTGAACCCAAACAATAAGGGGGGTATCTACCCCTGTGATACAATCCAAAAAAAGGGAATTAGGACTATACGATACCCAAAAGGACAAGAACAGTAAGGATAGAGCAAAAGTTAAAAAATACAAAATAGATTTGAGCAAAAGGAACCTCAAAAAAGGAAGATCATTAAGCAAAAGTATAAAATACAAAATACAATACAAAAATCACATGGTAGTGCCAGTTGAAAAAACGCATGAGAGATGGACCCAATATGCATTGGATTATTTTGAAATGAGTAGACACAGAGACTCAACATGTTTCAATAAAATGTCTTCTCTTTATAGATACAAAAAAAAATACAAAAAATACAAATACAGTGCTATACAGTATTTGTCTTCTTTTTTGTAGAGGCAGCCGCATTTGATCATTACAAATATTGAGACTTATCACTTTGCAGTGCTAAACAATGGTTATGCTTTAAATCATTGAAACCAATGGACTTTCTGTGTGGCTAAAACTTTAACAGCTGTTAAGCAGTTAAACATTGTAGGAACTAATCAACCCAGCCTTTAGGGGCTTAGCTACAAAGCTCTGCATTTAATACTGCAACAAAAATAGGAAAGAGCAAGCATGTACAAATGGGTTAATGGCAATTATTTAAAATAACGCAAAAATAACTCTTAATATGCACAGATAATCTCCTATACTTATCCTTTAATTAACTGAAAACAAAAGAAATCTGCTGCTTAGTGGAGAAATTCTGAAGTAATGTGTTTTCGTTATTTGCTTTGTTTGCACTGAATATGTCCTGTATTTACAGTCATTTTGGGTGACGAGTATTATACCTGCAGTGGCCTGTTTACACTACCAAACACCTGCCATCCATTAGCTCTCACATTTTCATCTTTCAGGCTGATTACACATACCTGTAGTTAAATAATTTAAAAAAAACTTTTTTTTTTTTTTTGCTGTGTAGACTTTCCTGCTAATTATAATAAATCATGTCCCTTTTAGAACTAAAATTATGCACACAATTGCAAGCGCATAGATAAAAAAAAAATGTTTGTTCATTTTTGCTCTATATATTTAAGAAAAACCTGGCAATACACATTGCATTTTAATTGTATGATCTATAATTTGTTATAATTGCTTGCAATGGTAATGAAAGTTCAAAGCGATTTAGAAAAGTGTGTACAGCACAAACAAAATCAGCTATCAAAAATAATTAAGTGATTTGGGGATCCATTATCAGTTCTTATCCAAATGGAAATGGGAAGGATTCTAGCAATGCAATATTAATTAAAAACCACAGCTGCTTTATAGAAACACCAGTATACATACGCATGTAGATTATGGTCTGGTAGCACTGTTAATCACACATACGATTTAACAAGATTTAAATGGTATGTGAAGGTTTTACCCACATTCACCATTAATACATTTTAGAGCACAACCCATTGTTATTATTATAATGTTTTATTTTACCTATGGCCAGTAGCGAGAAACCATTCTTACAACTCCAAGTGGGACATCATTACCATGTTTATAAAATTCATGCAGAGGCAGCTGCTTAGAACTCAATAGCTTAATAAGCAGCCCCTCTTCCCTCTAGAACCACATTTTCCAGGCCCCCTTGTTTTACTACACACAGTCTGTTGGGAGTCAAGGCAGCAGCATTGTTTTTCTAGAAAATAAATCAACATATGCTTGTAGAGTGTTACATAGAGAGATGGGAAAGGGAAGGCAGGGTTGACAACGCCGCCTGGATTGTACATAGTTACATAGTAGGTGAGGTTGAAAAAAGACACAAGTCCAACCTATGTGTGTGATTATATGTCAGTATTACATTGTATATCCCTGTATGTTGTGGTCGTTCAGATGCTTATCTAATAGTTTCTTGAAACCATTGATGCCCCCGCTGAGACCACCACCTGTGAAACGGAATTCCACATTCTTGTCACTCTTAGGCCCCATACACACGAGAGAATTTATCCGCGGATACGGTCCAGCGGACCGTTTCCACGGATAAATCCTCTCAAAGATTTCCGCAGATTTCGATGCGATGGAGTGTACACACCATCGCATTGAAATCCGCGCGGAAATCCTCTGGCGATGACGTGTCGCACCATCGCCGCGATTATGACGCGGCGACGGGCGCGACGCTGTCATATAAGGAATTCCACGCATGCGTCAAATCATTACGACGCGTGCGGGGAATCCCTTTGGACGGATGGATCCGGTAAGTCTGTACAGACGAGCGGATCCATCCGTTGGAATGGATTCCAGCAGATGGATTTGTTGTGCATCTCAGCAAATATCCGATCTGCTGGAATCCATCCCAGAGGAGATTTCTCCGCGGAAACAGATCCGCTAGCGTGTACACACCATAGGATCTATCCGCAGAAACCCATTTGCTGGGATTTATCTGCGGATGGATTCTATCGTGTGTACGGGGCCTATCAGTAAAGAACCCTCTACGTAGTTTAAGGGTAAACCGCCTTTCTTCTAATTTTATCCACTTGCCACCCAGACCAATTCTGACATTTCTCTCCTACATGTAAAAATTATATTTTTTTTGCTAGAAAATTACATAGAACCCCCAAACATTATGTATGTTTTTTTTTAGCAAAGACTGCAAATACAAAGGCAGTTGTTGCAAATTTTTATTTTGCACGGTATTTGCGCAGCAATTTTTCGAGTAAATAGATACACAACATGTCACGCTTCAAAATTGCACACGCCCGTGGAATGGCACCAAACTTTGGTACTTAAAATTTTCATTTTCTTTACTGGTTACATGTTTTGAATTACAGAGGAGGTCTAGGGCCAAAATTATTGCTCTCGCTCTAACGTTCTCGGCAATACCTCACATGTATGGTTTGAACACTGTTTTCTTATGTGGACGGGACTTATGTATGCGTTCACTTCTGCTTCTTTTTTTTTATTGTTAGTTATATATTTTTTTTTTGGTTTGACACTTTTTAAAACAAAGTCATAACATCGCGCCTGGCTTCTGATGATCATAGAGACTCCGGCGACCATCTGGTTCGTTCTCCAACTCACCAATCGCAGTGGTGAGTCGGTAGAAGCACCGGAGGGCGGCGGGAGGGGGGGGGCAGCCGTTCTTATGGTGTAGGGAATCGCAGACTAAAAAAGATATGTAAATGATGCCTGTGGCTGCAGGCATCGTTCACATATCCCCACTCAAAGTCAAGGGTGTCATATGACAGCCGGCGGCCGGGAAGTGGTTAATGAGTGACCATGAGTCTTGTTAAACTCCCTTCTGCGAAAAAGTTTTATCCCTATTGTGGGGTCACCAGTATGGTATATGTAAATTTAAATCATATCCCCTCTCAAGTGTCTCGCCTCCAGAGAGAATAAGTTCAGTGCTCACAATCGTTCCTCATAACTAATATCCTCCAGTCCCTTTATTATCTTTGTTGCCCTTCTCTGTACTCACTACATTTCCAGTACTGTCTTCCTGAGGACTGGTGCCCAGAACTGGACAGCATACTCTAGGTGCAGCCGGACCAGAGTCTTGTAGAACGGAAGAATTATCATTTTATCTCTGGAGTTAATCCCCTTTTTAATGCATGCCACTATGCTGTTTGCTTTGTTATACAGCAGCTTGGAATTGCATGCCATTGCTGAACCTATCATCTACTAGGACCCCAGGTCCTTTTCCATCCTAGATTCCCCCAGAGTATAGATTGCATTCATATTTTTGCCACCCAAATTATTTAAAAATGTTCTACATTGAACCTCATTTGCCATGTATTTGCCCACCCCATTAATTTATTCAGATCTTTTTGCAAGGTTTCCACATCCTGCAGAGAAGTTATTGCCCTGCTTAGCTTAGTATCATCCGCAAATACATAATTTACCCCTTCCTCGGCTCTCTGGGGACTCCTCATTGGCTAAGACAGCAGCGGAGCCATTCCGCGGCCGTCAATCACAGCCAATGAGGAAAGAAAGGGGGCAGGACTAAGCCACAGCTCTGTGTGAATGAAAAGGCAGAGCCGTAGCTCAGGAGCGAGCCTGCTCGGGTGCCGCCTCTGCAAGATGTTTGCTCTGGGGGCACCCAGAAAAGGATCCAGAGAAAAGGAGAATTGGGGCTGCTCTGTGCAAAAGCTGCACAGAGCAGGTAAGTATAACATGTTTGTTATTTTTTAAAGAAAGTTTGACTTTAACTAAAACTTGCTTGTTGTGATTCTATGTAGGGTTTTTAATTTCTGAAAAACTTGGTAAAACTATACCATTCACGTCAGTAAAAAAAGTCTATCAACAAAAGTGTGTGAAAATATGTGAAATTGCTGTAGAGGCACTTTCATTTATTTTTATTTTTTAATAGCCTCAAACTGGTAAAATCTTTTTGTGTAAGAAGAGTATTATGGGATGATTTAAAGATTTCCCAAATTAATGATGTACTTTGATGCAAAAAGGCTTTTGTGCCATAGTTAGACATTTTTAATAATGTCAAAGGTTGCATATTACTACCTTTGTTACACATGTCATATTCATTATATTAATTACATGAATTATGAATGGAATAGTATCATTAAAGCTAAATTCCAGGCAGATGCAAACACTGATTTATGTACATATGTATTCATTAAAATTCATTAATTGCAATTTTTAAACGCATCTAGTTTAAGTCTGTCAATTTAAATTGGTATTAGTCTTTTGAAGTCCCTGCCTAGCAGAGTTTAACATAGGACAAAAAGGGGTAGCACATGAAGCCAATCAGATGTGAGTGTAGAATAGACATGATCAACTTTTTAAATTCGTTTTTTAATGAAGTTAAAAAAAATCATTAATTCTGAAATATCTGAATTAACGAAAACCCGATTAACAAATTTTTCCTAATATTCGTAAATTCAAAAATTTGTAAATTCAAAAATTTGTAAATTCATGAATTCAAAAATGAGTAAATTTGAAAAAAAAAAAAGAAAATTCGAAAATCGGAAATAACTAACTAATAACTTGACTATTACTAACCATTAAATTTTAGGTATTGAAATGTCCTTTTTTTCAAATCTTTCAAACTTGACTGTCAGTGAACGTAACGAATATGAATTTATCCGAAATTATGAATTATCTGAAATAACGAATGCCATATCTACGGTAAGTGAATAGAACACAACTAATTAATAATAATAAATAACAATAATAATAAAAACGTTGTATTAATATTTATTATTAATTTGTAAATTTGTTTCGACGCCGCATTCATTATTTTGAATAATTCGTAACTTTGGATTAATTTGTATTCTTCACGTTCACTAACAGCCAAACTTGAAAGGAAATTTCAATATCTATAATTTAATAATTAGTTATTATTAGTTGGTTACTTATTCTTTTGAATTTTCGGATTTTATTTCTTATTTTCGGATTTTTGAATTTTCAAATTTACGAATATTCAAATTTTATGAATTGTGATCATTTTAAAGAATGACCTGAAAAACAAAAAAACAAACAAACAAAAAAAAAGCTGACAAATTCTTCGGCAGGACACGTCTAGTGTAGAACAGCAGATAAATTACATCATCACTCTGCTGCTTTGCCTGTAGTGTCCATTCACATGCAGGGGACTTGGCTATATTACCTGCCTGCAGTAGAAAAGTCAAGTGTTTGGGACTGGCTGTGCTGTGTAGAGGGACTCTGTAAACCTTGGACCTGGACTGACAGAAATGCAGGCCTTTTGTAAAAGTGCATTCTCACAGAATAACATTTACATTTTTGCTAGATAATAGCTACCGGCTTTTTTCAAATCTTAATCTTAAAGCACAATTAAAGTCACTGAAATAGAGATATATAAAATGACATGGTTTAACCATTTAAGCCCCGGACCATTTGGCTGGCCAAAGACCAAAGCACTTTTTGCGATTCGGCACTGCGTTGCTTTAACTGACAATTGCGCGGTCGTGCAACGTCCTTTTCTTCCCACAAATAGAGCTTTCTTTTGGTGGTGTTTGATCACCTCTGCGTTTTTTTTTTTTTTTTTTGTGCTATAAACAAAAAAGGAGTGACAATTTTGAAAAAAAAATGCATAAGTTTGTACTTTTTGCTATAATAAATATCCCCATTTGTTTTTTAAGATTTTTTTTCCCAGTTTAGGCCGAAATGTATTCTTCTACATATTTTTGGTAAAAAAAATTGCAATGAGTGTACTGTGTATTGATTGGTTTGCACAAAAATTATAGCGTCTACAAAATAGGGGATAGTTTTGAGGCATTTTTATTACTGTATATATTCTTTTTACTAGTAATGGCAGCAAATATCACCTCTCCTGTGTTCTTACAATACTGACTTGTTTACACTGGACGATCATTGTTGCACTTTCTGTACTGTTCTATTTGACAAAAGGGGGTTGATATCTATTTAATCTCAATATACATATACGGATTTAAAAAAAAACACAGAAGTATAGCATGTAGCACTATGTAATGCACAACATAATGTATATAGCGCAGCAGTAAGGACAATTATTATTATTACTATAATACAGGATTTACTGTATATAGCACCAATAGTTTGCACAGCTTTACAATATAAATAGAGAGAGTACGGTTACAATACAATTCAATACAGAAAGATTAGAGGGCAGTGCTGACATGTGTATCATGCTAACATGTGTTTCAAAGTGCACTTTATATTGTTAGTCAGTGGGAGGAAAAAATACCCTTTGTCAGTGGAGTTTCCTTACCACTCAAAAGCTCCTGCCAGGCCTAAACTTCGAGCTACATTGTGCTGCCTCTGTACAATTTGTTTAATGAGTGGTCAGTGCTAGTGGTGCACCTATGCCTACGGCTGCAATTACCTTGCTTGCTCAAGTCTTCTGCGAGACTCAACGTTTTAGTAATATCTTAGTATCCCTGGCACAATTTTTAGAATGAGTGGCTCATATTGATTCTGCACCTATGCTTACTGATCTTGTTTCTTTGTTACCTGCCAGGCATTAACACTGTGCAAAATCAAAATTTCTCAAATAAGTGTCTCCCTCTAGTTCTTGCACTTACACTGCTTCTCACTATATTCCTACTGCTGTTGTCTGAGCATGCTAAAGCTGCCACCACCCCAAGACTCACAGGAACACATTTGTTCCTCAGAGATGTTAGCGTAAGTGCAGAAAATATTATTTGTAGTGTTGGATAGATGTATTAAAAGACCATAAAGAGGGCTGTAATGCAATAAAACAATGTAGATACACATCCGGTGCTTGGACGTAATCCTCAACTAAACAATCAAGGTGACAAGTCCTCCACCAATAAGGAATGGATACTCTTACCAGGTGTGTTGGACCACTGAATGAATGAATGTTCAAATGAGCAGGTTCACACAGACAGGAATTGCTCCAAATGTGTGAGACCACTAAGTGACCAAATGGTCAAAAAGGCAAATATCCGGGGCGTGGCCAGGCAGCGGATGTAGCCGGACGTGTCTGAAGTGAGCTCCGCCGAAAATCCTTCTATTCATCCTGCGGAAGAAATTTATACTCACCCACAGTCACACCGGAGGATTCCTTGTTGCTCGGGGAGCACGTACATACCTTTCCCGGTGTCCTGGTCCCGCGATGTCGTCCGGCAAACGGCAGCTGGTGAACAAGCCAGCAGAGCTCATGGTCCAAAATGGCGCGTATGCGGGCCGCACAGCGAGGGAGAAACACCGCGAGGCAGCTGAAAAACTGTTCTCCAAGCCACTGTTGAAAGAACCCACGGCCTCCTCCAGCACTCCGGAGGACTCACCGAGCGGAGGATCCGAGGCGGATGACACAGTGCCCCTGGAGGACTCGGTACAGGCCGGACTACTATGGGACACAGTGAGTACTCCAGAGCAGGCCTCAGATAAGACACAGGGCCCGGGGAGTCCTACCATAGAGGGAGAACCCACGCTGAGAGATATTTTCACTGCAGTCACTTCATGTAATGTATCCCTGGCAGTACTGACAACGGAAGTAAAAGGGATGAAGTCAGAAATCTCATTTCTCAGACAGGATGCCCAAAAAATGAGAGAAAGAACCTCAGCATTAGAGGAAAGGGTGAGCACCATTGAAGATGACATGGGGCCTATGCAGAGGGACCTGACCTACAATAACCATTTAATAGACCAACACTCTTCTCGTTTGGAGGAATTAGAGAACAGGATGAGAAGAAATAACGTAAGGGCTATAGGCCTACCTGAGAAAATGGAAGGAAAAAATCCTGTGGAGTTCATTGAGAAGTGGCTGATTGCAGCTTTTGGAAGAGAAGCATTCTCCCCTATGTTTTCTGTTGAACGGGCACACAGGGTGCCATCTAGACCCCCACAGCCTGGAGCACCGCCTAGACCATTCCTGTTTAAATTCCTACATTACCGGGACAGGGACGCCACTTTATACAATGCCAGAATTAATCCAGCAGCACTGAAGGTTGACAATACTAAAGTCTCCCTATTCCCGGACTTTTCTGCTGAGCTACAGAAGAAGAGAAGCAAGTTCCTGGATGTGAAACGCCGTTTGAGGGACCTCGACTTGAAATACGCCATGTTGTACCCGGCCCGCCTTCGGGTAGAGGTTTTTGGTGCTGTCCAATTTTTTGATTCCCCGGCCACTGCAGCACACTGGCTGGATCGGGAAGAGCAATCCATCAAAGAGGCGAGGGGTAGACGACCGGCAGACTGACAAGAAAGTCTAATCTGATTACACAGCATATTATGTGCTCACTTTCCTAGTTGCCTTTGTAAGGCGGTTTTTGTTCACTTTGGTCACTAAGGCCCAGAGTTTTGCTGTTGAGAAGCTCTAAGACACTGTGGTGCGCTTCCACTGTTGCCCCCAATAGGGTTGTTTCAGGCCCTAACTTGCCCCCTGGGTAAACTTTCGTTAGCCATGTTGGCTACATTACATATGATACTAAAGAGCGATGATCCCGCCATGCTCTGCTCTCAGGAAACTGCTCTATATACTTCTTTGTTGTTTTTTCTGTTTTTTTTACTATTTTTTTCTATGCTCTCCCTAGCCTGTAGCCCACATGATCTTGAAATAGGGTTCCCTTACTGCAGTAGACAAGGGTCCCAGAATGGTAGTATGCTTATTGCTTGTGTTATGCCTCTAACCTCCAAGATGGTCATAGATGATGCTTTAGATAATTTTTACTTATACGGTATAAGATTGTATTCTCCTACTGATATTAAGATTCCGGTAGCATGTCTAATATAACTAGGTGTCTGTCGTGGAATGTCCGAGGCCTGAATAGTCCGGTGAAGCGCCTTGAGGTACTGCGCACTATTAAAAGATTGGGCGCGGAGGTAATCTGTCTACAGGAGACTCGCCTCCCCCCGGGTTCTGCCCCAAAACTGGCAACTAGGCAATTTTGCCACCAATATCATTCTACCCATACGGTTTACTCGAGGGGAGTGAGTGTCCTGATCCGTAGTGGTACACAGTACACACTTATAAATGTTAAGATAGATCCCGAGGGCAGATATGTCTTTTTATATTGTTCCCTTTATGGGGTCAAATGTGTATTAGCGGGAGTGTATATCCCCCCACCATTCTCATCTAATGTCTTGAAAACACTGGCTGAATTTGTGTCCTGTCTTCCTGGTATTCCAGTCCTAGTAATAGGGGACTTTAATAACCTAATGGATCACGAAAAGGACAAACTTAAGACTGGTGCGGGACAGGGGGGACATGATAGGAAGGGTCCCACACCCTTTGCCCGTTTAATTGAGGAATTAGGCCTGTTCAATGTCTGGAGACTGCATAACCCTGATTCTAGAATTTATTCCTGCAGGTCAGCTTCTGTAGGGGGATTGTCAAGGATAGACATGGGTTTCGGTAATGGTCTATTACTACCATTGGTACGGAACTCGGCATACCACCCGAGACACACTTCCGATCATTCCCCGTTTACGGTAGATCTGGGCCTGGGTGAAAGACGAGGTAAAACACTGTGGAAACTCAACCCGTTCTGGTTGTCTCTTATTCCGGAACCAGACCCAATCCCGGCATTACTTAGTGAGTTCTTTAGGGAGAACTTAGGCACGGCGGACATTCAGGTGGTGTGGGATGCGGCTAAAGCCTTTATGAGAGGCCAATTTATTAGAACTATCAACCAAATTAAATCGGGCACAAAGGAATGGGAGACACGTGTGTTAGAGGAAGCTCGCAGCTCAGAGGCAGCCTACGTAGCAGATCCATCTAATGATGGCTTAAAAAGACAGTGGATGGCCTCCCATACCATGCTTAAAGACCTATCGTTTCAACTTGCAGAAAACAAAAGGTTCTTCTTACAACAGAGACAATTTGAGGAGGGTGAAAATACAGGTCATATGCTGGCGATCCTGGCTAGATCACAGCAACCCCCTTCTCATATTGCAGTGGTAGCGGATGCGGGGGGGACACTATGCCACTCCACACGTACCATTATAACCTGCTTCCAAGAATTTTTCCAAAACGTATACTCATCTAAGGTCAGCCCCACCAGTGAACAGTTGCACTCTTTCTTGGATAAATATCAGCTACCAAAATTTCCTGGGTCGGATGTAGCCATGCTTAATGCTCCCCTTACTAGTGAGGAACTTCTGGAGTCACTGGCGCAGGCACATAATGGGCGGGCGCCAGGGGCTGACGGTCTTCCCTCTGAGATTTATTGCAGATACTCTGAGCAACTCATCCCCATTTTACTAAAAGTTTATAATACAGCTTTTGAAACTGGAATTCTACCCCCGTCTATGAATGAGGCCCTGGTTGTGGTTCTGTTGAAGCCTGGTAAGGACCCTCTCTCACCAGACTCCTATAGACCGATCTCTCTCTTGACATTTGACATTAAGTTGCTGGCTAGAGTTCTGGCCACCAGACTCTCCAAATGTATTCATCAAGTAATACATAGGGATCAGTCGGGCTTCATCCCTACGAGGTCCACAGCACAAAACCTGCGTAGGCTATTCCTAAATATACAGGTGCCGGTGGACAACCCAGGTAATAGAGCTATATTCTCTCTAGATGCGGCCAAGGCATTTGATAGTGTTGAATGGCCTTATCTTTGGGAGACTCTGCATAGATTTGGGGTGGGACCATCCTTCCTAAAATGGGTTCAACTACTGTATAGCGCCCCGACTGCAAGAATGAGAATTAATGGGGAGGTCTCTGACTCTTTCAGGCTCTTCCGGGGCACGCGGCAGGGGTGCCCTCTGTCACCCCTGCTGTTTGCCCTAGCCCTAGAGCCCTTGGCAATACATATGAGAGCTTCACCCGACATTACAGGTTTCATCCGAGGTGCAGGGCGGGATGTCATTTCCTTATTTGCAGACGATACACTGCTGTATTTGGGTGATACTCAAAAGTCGCTGGGGAATGCGATGTCCTTGATCGCAGGCTTTGGCGAACTATCAGGATTCAGCATTAACTGGAATAAATCAGTACTTATGCCTCTAGACCCCCTAACAGACAGCCTGCCTGACTGCGCTAGGGATATTGTGGTAGTGAATGAGTTTAAGTACTTGGGAATTCTGGTCACGCCAGACCCCTCCCAATATCTCTCTCTGAATCTGGCACCATTGCTACAAAAATTCAGACAGAAATGTGCGTCCTGGAAAAAACTTCCACTATCAGTTACAGGCAGAGCGAACCTCATTAAAATGGTGTGGGCCCCCCAGCTTCTGTATGTTTTCCACAATACCCCGATTTGGATTCCCCACAGGTGGTTTGCTCAGATAGATGCCCAGTTCAGAGATTTAGTTTGGGGTGGTAAGGTGGCACGTATAAAACTTGCCACATTGCAACTAGCCAAGGATCAGGGTGGTTTAGCTGTCCCTCATGCCCGCTACTACTTTATAGCATCGCAAATACAGCATCTAGGAAACTGGGGGGAGGTAGACCTCGGAGACCCAATACGAGCCATATTACTCCCGTCGGGGCCAATGCTACCAGCGGTGTCTTACTTGGAAGCAGGACTCACACACCTGGACCAGACCTTACCTACGGTGGTGCTGCTTAATACGTTGTGGAAATACGTTCGTTCCAGTCTCAATGTCAGGGGGGTATGCCCCTTTACTCCCATTTGGAAAAATTCCTACTACAGGGAACTTTTTAAATTAGAAGGCTTCAGGACCTGGGTAAATGCAGGTATACACTATATCACTCAATTGTTTAGTGGCCCAACCCTCAAATCGTTTGTTAATCTGCAGGAAGAGTATGGTCTGCACAGAACTCAGTTCTATAAATACTTACAACTGAGACATGCAGCCCAGAGGGAAGTCAGGCTCTCTCCAATCTTGCTAATAAGGCACCCCCTTCATAAAGATGTGCTTTTTAATGTGGACAAGAAGGGCATGATTTCCCTTGTATACTCCAGACTGCTTAATGTAACACATGATGCATCGGCATTACCATGTAGGAAAGGGTGGGTATCGGACCTAGGTCCCATCGATGGGGATACATGGGAGCTGTGTTTGACTTCCGCCCCTCTGGTCTCGGTATCGGCGCAACACAGACTTTCTCATCTATTTCTCCTCCATAGAGTATATAGAACACCCACTCGACTACATAAATGGGGTATACGGGATTCCCCAATATGTCCAAAATGTAATGTGCAGGAGGGAGATTTATTACACATGATGTGGAAGTGTCCAAAACTCTTCCGATACTGGAACTATGTTATTGATACTATATCCCAGGCGTATGGCTTTCCGTTGCCTCATGACCCGGTGGTGTGTCTGCTGGGTGGCCTCGAGGTACCTTCGCTGTCTCCCGGTGGCCATACAGCCGTACTTAGACTACTGTATGTGGCTCGCAAGGCCATCGCCAGATATTGGATCACTCCCCGAGTGCCTACAGAGGGTCAATGGGTAAAGCTGGTAAATAATCTACTGATAAGGGAAAAAGTCACATACCAACACAGAAATGCTCTTAAGAAATTCTACTCATTATGGCAACCCTGGCTGGATGTACCAGGCCTGGGACCCACGCAATTGATTATGGAAAGGCTATTGCAGGGATAAATAGATAGGATATGAGTCGAGATGGGCTGGCAAAGTGTGGGATGAATAATGTTCAAATAGTTTTTTGATCCTTGGAGCAGAGTGTGGGGCGAGGGATTCAGAACCAGGAGGTGGTTTAAGAATCAATGTGTTTGTTACAAATGTAAATGTTATTGCTTGCATTATGGCGGGGTAGGTTAAATAATTATTGCAATTAGAGGGTAGGGTAACATAGGATAGACGGCCTGAACGCAAATTGAATAAGGTTATATCCAAAGTACAGGTAGAATCTGGCTTTTCTTGGCCGCTGTCTAGGGGGGGTAAGCTCCTCTCATGTTTGATTTAGCTCATGTAATTATGTTTGCACGAAGTTTACCTGCCTCTCTCTTAATTTGGCATATGTTCACCCTGAATGTAATGATACTGTCTGTGTATGTATCCTAAAGTATTGTTTTACTATTTTTTGCATCAATAAACCTTTTTCTTGATTTAAAAAAAAAAAAAGGCAAATATCCTCAGTTGGGGTGAAGATAATACTTCAGTCCAGCAAGATGACAAATTCACTCATTCAAAAAAGAAGGAATGAAAGGAGGAAGCGATCTCGGTGTAGATGGTAAAGATCATTGTTTATTCCAAAATTTTGCTAAAATATGATGTAAAAGACATGGTGGGCACAGTTGCCTTACACGCACAAGCAGCAGCGCGAGCAGTATAAAACAGCGGTATAATCATCGCGGACTAATTCAGATGGATCACGGGTGATGAACATGGACAGTAGCTCCTCCCCCGTACATACGCTATGTCCAGAATGGACTTCGTCAGTTGTGGGTGAAGTTTATTTTGCTATCTGTGTCCTCATTGGGGAAATGTGTCTCGGTTTTCTCTGGTGACCATTGTCATTAAAAGTAGAAGGAAATCCAACTGGTGCTCAATTTTTTTGAGGGGCCCAAACGAACTGAAAAATGCTAAAAAAAATACTGAAAAGAAAACATCAAATGCAGCCTCAGTGTGCCCATCATATGCAGCCACTGTGCCCATCATATGCAGCCAACTGTGGCTATCAAATGCAGCCACTGTGCCCATCATATGCAGCCACTGTGCCCACCATATGCAGCCTGTGCTATGCATGAATCTATCCTTTCTACACAGAGGGGTGTGGCGTGACAGAGGGGGCGGCACCCGTGCACCCTTAATTGATGCACCGTCACTGGCACTGGTCAGCAGACAAATAAGTAAGGGTAAATCACCCCTTGGGGGCAGATGTCAATGACAACTGTCTAAAATGAGAATTTGAGGAACCTTCCTTTTATTTCCTGCTGCTTCTCCAGGGCAGAATGTAAAGGGAAATCTCCCGAATGGGACACAGACAAAATATTCTGATAGAGGTTTCCTACGGTATCCATAACTTAAAGGTTAAGTTCACCTTTGGAGAAAAATATTAAATGCACATAAACTAATGTGTGTTTACTTTTTTCCCCTAGGAGCCTGCAAAGCATTGCACCCAAAATCAGTGGATCGCTGGTGCAGCTTTGAGCTCCTTTAGATATTTCCTCCAGCTTTCATCACCATACCCCCCATATGGGCTTTTACAAAGCTTATGGAAGTGTCAACAAACTACAAGGGCGCTTATCAGCAGCCTTGCAGTTCAATGACAATTACAAGCCACCTGGCATGGGAGAAGACAGGATATCAGATCTGTGAATAAATGACGCGGATGTTCAGGTGGAGCAGCTCTGATTTTGAAATTTGACAATGGGGAAGAAGAACCCAAGCTCACTGTTACAAAGAGAGCAGTGGCGGTGCATCCATACAGGGCGCAGAAGCACCGTCCCCTCTCTCCTGCACCCGTCAATCACCAATAGATACAGTAGATTCATGAATTGCATGAATCTATCTATTGTCACCTCTCCCGCCACCTATTCAGGTGTCCGGCCCCTTGTCGGGTGCTGGGTATCTTAATTACAGTGGCGGGGGTGTTTCTTGAAGTGCCTGATTAGAGCCGTGGGCTCTAATAGGCATCCTGATTAGAGATATAGGCTCTAATAGGCTTCCAAATTGGTAAACAGCAGACGCAATGCTGTGCTTTCGCTGTTTACACAGCGAATGACTCGCTTTCCTAACACTGAACTGCCTCTCAGCCAATCAGCTAACCTGCCACCTGATTGGCTGAAGCGACAAGCACTCTGATTGGATGCCTATCAGGCGTCCAATCATAGCAGAAGATGGGAGGAGGATAAGAGAAGACATGGAGGTCTCGGAGGGAGTGTGGAAGACAGCGTCATGACCCGAGACAGGTAAGTGTAGGGTGAGGGGGCACACTGGCAGCAATTGATGGGGCACAGTAGCATCAATTGATGGGGCACAGTAGCGGCAATTGATGGGGCACAGTAGCGGCAGTTGATGGGAAAGTAGCGACAAATGATAGGGCACAGTGGCAACAATTAATGGGGCACATTGGCAGCAATTGATGGGGCACACTGGCATCAATTGATAGGGCACAGTGGCAGCAATTAATGAGGCACACTGGCAGCAATTGATGGAGCACAGTAGTGCCAATTGATGGGCACATGGCAGCAATTGATGGGTACAGTAGCTGCATTTGATGGCACAGTGGCAGCAATTTATGGGCACAGTGGCTGCGCTTGATGGACACAGTGGTTGCATTTGATGGGCACAGTGGCTGTGCTTGATGGGCACAGTGGCTGTGTTTGATGGGCACAGTGGTTGTGCTTGATGGACACAGTGGCTGCGCTTGATGGGCACAATGGCTGCGCTTGATGGGCACAATGGCTGCAATCCTAAACTGAGGATTTTTTTTTTAATTGAGGATATTTATTATAGCAAAAAGTACAAAATATTGTGTTTTTTTTTTCAAAATTGTTGCTCGTTTTTTGTTTATAGTGCAAAAGATAAAAAAAGCATAGATGATCAAATATCACCAAAATAAAGCTCTATTTGTGGGGGAAAAAAGACGTTCATTTTGTTGGGGTACAAATTTGTATGACCACGCATTGAGCCGTCAAATCTTCCGGGGCTGAAGTGGTTAAGCAGTATGGTGAATTGATCGAGTACTTTATCAACCCATCCACATCAATCATTTATACTAAAAAATGGAGTACTGGCTAAAAATTTTAATGTTTGATTGATACTACAGTAAGAGCTTCTTTTACGGCTTTGACTGATCCATTTTAGTAGTTATAAAGCCTAATGCCGCGTACACATGATCGTTTTTCGTCATGAAAGAAAAAACGTTGTTTTTCAGCATTTCCAAAAAACAAAGGGCCAGATTCACAGAGGAAATACGCCGGAGTATCTACTGATACTCCGGTGTATTTTCTAATTTGCCGCGTCGTATCTTTATTTGTAATTCACAAAAAAGATACGACGGATTTTGGCTAAGATCCGACAGGCGTACGGCTTCGTACGCCTTCTGATTTTAGGTGTAATTTTCCGGCGGCCGCTGGGTGGAGTTCGCGTTGTTTTCCAGCGTCGGGTATGCAAATTAGCTGATTATGGCGATCCACGAAGATATGCTCGTTCGTCGCAATCTCTTACGTCGTCGCTAGTCGGTTTTTCCCGTCGCAAACTTAGGCCTGCTTTTTCATGGCTTACATTTAGAACAGCCATGTTAAAGTATGGCCGCCGTTCCCGCGTCAAATTTAATTTTTTTTTTTGCGTAAGACGTCCGGGAATACGAAACGACGTAACGCACGTCGCCGTTCAAAAAATACGTCGGGGCGCCGTAATTTCGCCGTAATTTCTCGCAAAGTACGTCGGGAAATTTTCACACGGAGCATGCGCAGAACGTTCGGTGCGGGAACGTGCCTAATTTGAATGGTACACGCCCCATTTGAATTAGGCGGGCTTGCGCCGGAGGGCTTTACGTTACACCGCCGTAAGTTTACACGCAAGTGCTTGGTGAATCAGGCACTTACGCTGAAAACTTGCGGCGGTGTAACGTAAAGGGGATACGTTACGCCGCCGCAGATATCTGTGAATCTGGGCCAAAGTTTTTCCAACTTCATCATTAAAAATTATGTTGCCCACACACCATCGTTTTTGAAAAATTATGAACAAAGCGCGGTGACGTACAACACAGATGACGGCACTATAAAGGGGAAGTTCTATTCGCCTTTGGGCTGCTTTTAGCTGATTCCTTGTTAGTAAAAGACGATTTGCGTTTTTTTGTCTGTTATAGTGATGAATGTGCTTACTCCATTATGAATAGTAGTTTTACCAGAACGAGCGCTCCCGTCTCATAACTTGCTTCTGGGCATGCACTGGTTTAAAGCGTTGTTTTTGCCCACACACGATCATTTTTAACAACACGAAAAACAACATTTTAAAAAACGACGTGAAAAAATGCATGTTCGAATTTTTTTTTGTTGTTTTTCAGAAGCCGAAAAACAATGTGAAGCCCACACACGATCATTTTACATGACGTTTTTAAAAACTTTGTTTTTTTTTCATGCCGAAAAACGATCGTGTGTACGCGGCATAACTGAAATAAAATTGGGTGACATTATTCATTTTTACCTGCAAAGACTGGGCCAGTTTAGCATGAAAAGTCAAACAGAAAACTAGGGTTCGATCAGTACTTGCAACCAATGGCTGTAAGCGCTGATCTGTGCATTCTGATGGGGTGGGGGGGGAGCCCCCACTGTCACATTACAAAGAGACAGTGGAGAGAATCCTGCATCAACATTACTTATGTTGATAAGGGGACTTGAGAGTTTTTTTTTCATTTGACCCCTGATTAAACAGAAAGAAAACTCATTGTGTATGTAGTGGGACCCCTGTAGGAGCTGCTGTATTGTGGTCCATCTGTCACCCTTCCCCAGCCAGGGACACACTTGTCATTCATCCAGACATGAAAGCAGTCCTTGCGCTTTGTTTTTATGTTTTATTGAGGGAGATTGAACTTGGATAGGGATGGGGACATATAAGATGCCCATAAAATCAAAACATCAATGTTTGGGATATATATGTGTGTACATATATATATGTGTGTACATCACTCCTTACTCCTCCTGAACATCGCTTCCTCTCCGAGTATCCCTCCTCACTCCTCCTGCACATCGCTTCCTCTGTTTCCTTCTTCAGACTAGCTAGCATTGTAGGCCTGACACTTTCTCAGCCAGACCCAAAGCAAATGCCCTTTACAGGCAGGTACAGCGGGCCCCTATGGTATAGCAAATAGAAAAATCCCAATGCTAGCTGTCCCTGTGGCTACTGCTCCTAGTACCACCACTTCAGGCACTGTCAGCCCTCCTGGCTGCAGCTGCCTCGCTCCACCTGCCCATTACACCACAGTCCACTCCACTGGCTCTGCACCCATCCCAGACTTCTGAATCTCAGTCCTCTCAGGCATGACTCCCAGTCCTCCCGACAGTGTGCTCACTCACCAGCCCTCCTGGCTGCCTCTGTGGAACTCCTGGAGATTTGCCCGGCAGTGTTCATCCACTGTCCTCTATTGCTCCTCCTGTGCCTCCTGTCCAGGACACCTCCATGTTTTCTTGGATGGCCCTGTCCACACCCGAGCCCAGGTCCAAGGTCACCCCCCACTGTGAAGCTCCCTCAAAGGCCCCGACAGCCTAACACTCCATCTTCATTCTTCCACCCGTTCGACTCCTCCCCCAGCTGGGCAGACCCTTGGTATTTAAGGAGGTCTGCCCCCTGCCAATCCAAATTGGCTCCACCTCCCCTCTACGCTTCTCTTTCTAGAAAGTACCAGAAGATTCTAGAAAGAAGTGGGAGGTCTTAGTGATGCCACCTGTGAATCACTTAACACTACCCTGAGCCACTTCCAGCCCAAATCAAACACACCCAGGCTTGGATACCAGCCAAGCCTGGAAATGTACCTGTCCTAAGAGAAAAAAAACACTTTACTCTTCTAGCACACTAGAGGGTGCTACATGTGGACCCTGCTAACGTTTTTACATCTGTGGAGGATCACAGAGTTGTTAAACATCATTCTGTGTGCAATATTTACAAAAAGCAAAACTGCATGGAAAAAAGTTCATAGATTTATGCATACATTCGTAGAAGCCAGAAATAGTAATGTACACTAACATTATAATTGTTTATTTTTTTTTCTCTTAGGAGCCTGCAAAGCATTACACCCACAATTAGTGTGTGTGTGTGTGTGTGTGTGTGTGTGTGTGTGTGTGTGTGTGTGTGTGTGTGTGTGTGTGTATATATATATATATATATATATATATATATTATATATATATATATATATATATTATACTGTATGTGTGTTAGTGAACTACTCAAGTGAACCCTGCTACAGTGAGTCACCCCTTTTCCGACAGTGAGTCACCCCTTTTCCGTGACCACCACTTCAGCCAATTGTCTTTACCAGACTACCTGATATATCAAAGCTGTTGATTATTACTTTTACTACTGTACCTGAACAGATGCATCATTAAACAGTCAATTGCCACAGATTGCTCTGGTATTCTGCTAACTGACCAACACCACCTTGCCAGGTTGTCAATGCCTGTTGTAGTTGCTACCCCCCCCCCCCCCAAAAAAAAAAAAAATACAATATTCAAATTTTATCTTCTCTATCTGTGCTGCCCTTTTGTTAGATCAGAATGCTGATGCTACTGATGACTGCTGCTCCCCAGGAAAAAATTGTAGAGCATTAGTGTTGAGCAGAATATGCCATATTCGATTTCGCGATATATCTCGAATATATATTCGAATATTCGAGATATATTCGCTAAATTCGAATATTCGTGATATTTTATCGAAATTAATTGAATGCGATTTTTCGCTATTGCGAATGCGAAAATAATTGCGATTTTTTTAATAACTGCGGTAGGAGCGCTCTGATTGGCTTAGAATATTCGTGATATTTTATCGAAATATCGCAACATGCGAATGCGATATTTATTGCGCAATTTCGAGATATGCTGGAGGAGCGCTCTGATTGGCTCAGAATATTCGTGATATTTTATCGAAATATCGCAACATGCGAATGCGATATTTATTGCGCAATTTCGAGATATGCTGGAGGAGCGCTCTGATTGGCTCAGAATATTCGTGATATTTTATCTAAATATCGCAACATGCGAATGCGATATTTATTGCGCAATTTCGAGATATGCTGGAGGAGCGCTCTGATTGGCTCAGAATATTCCTGATATTTTATCGAAATATCGCAACATGCGAATGCGATATTTATTGCGCAATTTCGAGATATGCTGGAGGAGCGCTCTGATTGGCTCAGAATATTCCTGATATTTTATCGAAATATCGCAACATGCGAATGCGAAATTTATTGCAGATATTTCGAAAACTGCTGTAGCAGCACTCTGAAATCGAATATGTATGATATTTTAACCAAAATACATATTGCGATTGCGATTTTTCGATCGCGCATGCGCAATTGCGCGAACAACACGCGACCATTTCCTGGAGCCTTGCCAGTTTCCCAATATTACAGCAACATGGTGGGAAGCAATTTCTCAAAGTCTGAGGAAAAGTTGCTGATTTGTGTAAGTATTTTGACCACTGTTATTTCATCATCTTCAACTGCATTTAAGTCTAGTTTAAAAGTTAGTATATATGATCAGATATTAGTATTTAACCAAAAATGTGTCTCCTGCTTTTACAAAACTACAAGTCCCAGCATGCCTGGACAGCTGCAGACACCCTGGTTGGCAAATGTGTATTTAGGCACTTTTCCTTGTTATTTAGCATAATGAATTTAAAATTTTTTTGGACATAGGACGTATGCGAACGTCCTGACTTCAGTGTCCTCAAGGCCCAAGGACGTTCGAATACATATTGCCCTTTAGATGTTGCAGAACTACAACTTCCAGCATGCCTGGGAATGCTGGCACTTCTAGTATTGTAAGTTCTGCAGGCCCACATTTTTCAGGCCTTTATGCACGGGTCTCTAAACTGTGGCACCCTAGATGCAGCAAAAGTAAAATTCTTAGCATGCACTGAAAGACCGTGGCTGATGGGAGTAGTAGTTTTGCAACAGCTGGAGGTGGACTGGTCTTGAAACCCAGAGTTAGGTAACAAACCCGTAGTGTTTTGCAACCATTCTGCCTCCAGCTGGTTATTTTCTGTTGAAAAGCCTGTGGCGTGCAAAACACAACCCAAAAACTCCACCCGGTGCAAGGAAAAATTTGCACACACCTAAAGAGTGACATCACAAAAAACTGCGACGGTTGCATACGTCAGTGGTCCTCCGAAAAGGTCCCGTCTCTGACCCCCCGGGGCGTTAGGCTCCTAGGCTCCTGACAGGGAAAAGAGTTACTGTGGTCCATACAGCCGAAGCCATATGGACCCATCTCGGTCCAAGCAGCGCAATCAACACGCGAACAACACGCGACCATTTCCTGGAGCCTTGCCAGTTTCCAACTTATGATCGCAGCGCAATCACACAGCAACATGGTTGGAAGCAATTTCACTAAGTCTGAGGAAAAGTTGCTGATTTGTGTAAGTATTTTGACCACTGTTATTTCATCATCTTCAACTGCATTTAAGTCTAGTTTAAAAGTTAGTATATATGATCAGATATTAGTATTTAACCAAAAATGTGTCTCCTGCTTTTACAAAACTACAAGTCCCAGCCCAGCCCAGCATTTAAGTCTAGTTTAAAAGTTAGTATATATGATCATATATTAGTATTTCACAAAAAATGTGTCTCCTGCTTTTACAAAACTACAAGTCCCAGCATGCCTGGACAGCTGCAGACACCCTGGTTGGCAAATGTGTATTTAGGCACTTTTCCTTGTTATTTAGCATAATGAATTTAAAATGTTTTTGGACATAGGACGTATGCGAACGTCCTGACTTCAGTGTCCTCAAGGCCCAAGGACGTTCGAATACATATTGCCCTTTAGATGTTGCAGAACTACAACTTCCAGCATGCCTGGGAATGCTGGCACTTCTAGTATTGTAAGTTCTGCAGGCCCCCATTTTTCAGGCCTTTATGCACGGGTCTCTAAACTGTGGCACCCTAAATGCAGCAAAAGTAAAATTCTTAGCATGCACTGACAGACCGTGGCTGATGGGAGTAGTAGTTTTGCAACAGCTGGAGGTGGACTGGTCTTGAAACCCAGAGTTAAGTAACAAACACGTAGTGTTTTGCAACCATTCTGCCTCCAGCTGTTTTTTTCCTGTTGAAAAGCCTGTGGCGTGCAAAATACAACCCAAAAACTCCACCCGGATGCAGTGAAAAATGTGCACACACCTAAAGAGTGACATCACAAAAAACTGCGACTGGTACATACGTCAGTGGTCCTCCGAAAAAGGTCCCGTCTCTGACCCCCCGGGGCGTTAGGCTCCTGACAGGGAAAAGAGTTAGCAACGCATATCTCCCCTATACGTGTATCCTGTGTTGTTAATAATATATTCATAATTATGCAAATGATAATGGCTGCTATATTTATGCAAAAAAGGTGGCGACCGAAATGGCAGGATATAAAATCTTTCATGTTACCCCTGTCATTGATTAATAAGGCGAGAATGCTTCCAATTGTTGAATAGCATACATTTACGTCATATATCCATAAGGCTGTCAACAGAAGTATTACAATATACTTTGTTCTTCATCTTGCAGAAGTTCCTGGAAACAGGATACGATGACCTGCGGCGGCAGCCACAGAAAAGGGCTGTGGTCAGCGCCCTAATCGCTGACTTTGGCGGCCATCATGACCACAAGGCCATTGTTAAGAAGTGGTCTGATCTAAAGAGGCGCCAAATGGGTAATGTCAGACGTCTTCGGGCTAAATATCATCCAGGTAAGTTATTGTTGACAGTTATGTTTTTTTTTAAAAAAGTGTATTTTGTGCGTGAACTCGAAAGAGAGAGGAGCCGGCCTGCAGGAGTTGGGAGGCCTCCCCCAGAGGCAATCTGCCACCTTTCTCCATGCCCCGGTTGGCAATGGCGGGTGTGAGGGGGTCCTCCCAACCCAACCTCGCATAGCACACCCACCAGTGGCGGGGCTGAGACCACCAAACTCAATTCACAGGTAGCCGAGAGCGGGATCCGAACCCCTAGCTGCAGAGGTGAATCAGTTGTCAGTGCAGTGGCAATCGCGTGGAGCCACCGCAGCTCCTTTGGTGACAGTTATGTAAGGTCATATGTAATTCATGTAAGGTCAGATGTTGTTAACCAAGATGCCATGTTGTGCTAACATATATCACCACCGGCCAAGGTATTCATAGTACTGTTGAAAAAAGACATGGGGCAGCAGACAGGAACACAGAAGTTATGTGGGAACATAATTTTCCCATTGCTTTGCATGGGACTTTAAAGAAAAACCCCGACCATGGCAAGTGGGGGTGGGTAAGGTTTAAACCACCTATCCTATGTTTGTGGCTGACATATAAGTAACCTGTGTGCCAAGTTTCATATAAATATCTTTAGCCGTTTGTACGTGATGCTGGAACATACATACATACATACATACATACATACATACATACATACATACATTTATGCACACACACACACGTTGAGTTTTATATATATAGATTACCACTAAATTCCTGTGTTAGGAGTGGGGTTGTTATAGTAATCCTGTGTGCTCCATCAGGCCCTTTTTTTAACATGAGATGGTCTGAACAAAACAAAGTAGACAAAAACAGCTCATTTTAACATGGTTGCATCCCAGCTCACGCTCAGTCCCCTGTAGTGCCCACAAGACCCTTTAATATAACATTGTCCCATTGGTTAACTGTCTATATAAATCAATTTGTATTCATATACAATACAGCAGAGTACACAGAATTTGCATACGTCATTAGAAAACATTTTTATAATATATGAACATTGTGTTATTATAGAAGCTCCAATGCCAGTTATCCGCGCCAAGCGCAGAAGGCGCCAGGCCGATGAGGAGGAGGAGGAGGATGCGGCAGAGGAGGATGCGGCAGAGGAGGAGATGGATGAAGAGGAGCAGCCAGGGCCCTCCCACTCCCCAACCCCAGCTCCTGCTGAGGAGCAAGCTGAGGAGATTCCCCCCCCCACCACCCCAACTTCTCAAGCGGAAGAGCAGGAGGAAGAGAGCGGTCCTGTGAGCCTCGCTCAGGAAGGTAAATATGTGCACAATGATTAATAACATTTCAACAACAAAATGTAGATATAAAAATGGACAACATATAAAGCGCACCTGTCAGATTGTAGAACCATAATATGGTATTGATGCTAGAAGTATACAGGTAGTGCATAATTATTAGGCAAGTTGTATTTTTTGAGGATTCATTTTATTATTGAACAACAACCATGTTCTCAATGAACCCCAAAAACTCATTAATATCAAAGCTGAATTTTTTTGGAAGTAGTTTTTAGTTTGTTTTTAGTGTTAGTTATTTTCGGGGGATATCTGTGTGTGCAGGTGACTACTATTACTGTGCAGAATTATTAGGCAACTTAACCAAAAAATAAATAGATACCCTTTTCAATGATTTATTTTTAACAGTGAAACCAATAGAACATCTCAACATTCACAAATACACATTTCTGACATTTAAAAACAAAACAAAAACAAATCAGTGACCAATATAGCCACCTTTATTTGCAAGGACACTCGAAAGCCTGACATCCATGGATTCTGTCAGTGTTTTGATCTGTTCACCATCAACATTGCGTGCAGCAGCAACCACAGCCTCCCAGACACTGTTCAGAGAGGTGTACTGTTTTCCCTCCTTGTAAATCCCACATTTGATGATGGACCACAGGTTCTCAATGGGGTTCAGATCAGGTGAACAAGGAGGCCATGTCATTACTTTTTTTTATTTAATACCCTTTCTTGCCAGCCACGCTGTGGAGTACTTTGACACGTGTGATGGAGCATTGTCCTGCATGAAAATCATGTTTTTCTTGAAGGATGGTGACTTTTTCCTGTACCACTGCTTGAAGAAGGTCTCTTCCATAATCTGGCAGTAGGACTGGGAGTTCAGCTTGACTCCATCCTCAATCCGAAAAGGCCCCACAAGCTCATCTTTGATGATACCACCCCAAACCAGTACTCCACCACCACCTTGCTGGCGTCTGAGTCGGACTGGAGCTCCCTGCACTTTACCAATCCAGCCACGGGCTCTTCCATCTGGCCCATCAAGACTCACTCTCATTTCAGCAGTCCATAAAACCTTAGAAAAATCTTTCTTGAGATATTTATTGGCACAGTCTTGACGTTGCAGCTTGTGTGTCTTGTTCAGTGGTCATCGTCTTTCAGCCTTTCTTACCTTGGCCATGTCTCTGGGTATTGCACACCTTGTGCTTTTGGGCACCCCAGTGATGTTGCAGCTCTGAAATATGGCCAATCTGGTGGCAAGTGGCATCTTGGCAGCTGCACGCTTAACTTTTCTCAGTTCATGGGCAGTTATTTTGCACCTTTGTTTTTCCACACGCTTCTTTTGTTTGATGATCACGCTTCAGAAGCTTTGCAACTTTAAGAGTGCTGCATCCCTCTGCTAGATATCTCTCTATTTTGGACTTTTCAGAGTCTGTCAAATCCTTCTTTTGGCCCATTTTGACAAAGAAAAGGAAATTGACTAATAATTATGCACACCTGATATAGAGTGTTGATGTCATTAGACCACACACCTTCTCATTACAGAGTTGTACATTACCTAATATGCCTAATCTGTAGTAGGCTTTCGAGCCTATACAACTTGGAGTAAGACAACATGCATAAAGAGGATGATGTGGTCCAAATACTCATTTGCCTAATAATTCTGCACTCCCGGGATGTGTTAGACACATAACAAGTGTATACACATGATAATGATTGATTAATAAGCAAAAAAAAAATTTTATTTATTTGGTAACGTTATTTTAAATCCAATTTTTTTTTTTATTATATCCTAACAGTATCAGGAAAGATGAGGAGGCAGACCGCGCTGATAAAGACAACCCACCAGAGGATCCAGGCAAATCAGCGCCAGATCCGCTATCTTATTCAGCAAAATGTGCTGCTGGAGCAGCAGCAATTAAAAAATATTGAGAAGCTGGAGCGCCTTCAGAAGCTCAATCAGAGTTATATCTGAAATTATGTTTTTATTAATAAATATTATTTTTTGGAAATGTTTCATTTCTTTTTGAGATAGATTTGTAGGTTTTTCAACACATCTAACTTAACATCAAACAAATCAACATCAACACATTTAACTTCATAATAAGCAAAAACATTTTATACTATTATTTTATTTAACAGTAACCTAGGACAAACTAAAGCACACGACACAGACACGACGAACACAAAATAAACAGTTGAAAAATGAACATAACAAAAGCAACAATATATATATATATACAAAGAGAGAGAGAGGGAGAGCAAGAAAGAGAGAGAATGCAGATGAGCTCTTGCAGACAGCCCAATGGTTGCAGTATAAATGCCGCAAAACAGTGTTTAACATAAGGTTCATTGTTATAGTTACACTTGCTGTTTAGATCCGGTCTGGTAGCTTGTAGCGGAGGCTGTTGGTGGATCCGCTGTGCCAGAGAGGTCATGAAGCTTTACTCAGCATGGAGGCAGCAGCAGGAGTATTAAAATATAATATAACTAGACAATGCATTTCCTGAGGAAAATGCGAGTGGGAATGCTGAATAGCTTAATTGGTGAGCCCCTTGCCAAAGACATTCACCATAACCACTACACTATCTTTAGGACACACAGCTTCTTTCTCTATCTGCAAAGTATAGCGTATGCTGACTTCCTGGTCGCCCCTCCCCCCTCAATAGGTTTCCCCTCCTCCCCAGGTCAGTGAGGAGGAATATTGCACTGAGGTCAGGAAAGTGATTTATAGAAAGAAATAACATTACAAACGCTTTTAATTCACAGATCTAATACATGATTTAAGCCTCCAAACAAAGCTTAATAAATCCTCAAACGTACATGCAATTGATACAACGACTACACCGTTTGAAATACACGGCCCTTGTAAACGCATCGAGATGAAATTTATGTAGATAAACTTAAAAATGTGGCCATGTCTGCGATTTAGAAAAGAGCGTCTTTGTGAGTTCTGCAGCAACATTTTTTAGATAATTTAACATGAGAGTCTATGAGACATAATTTCTGGCTGTTGCTCCAATAACTAAAACTAAAATACGTATCGCAGACTTGATCACATTGCCATAAACCAGACAAGCATAGCTACGTTTTGATCTAAAAATTGTGTATGAAAAGTAGATCTTGTGGGCGTGAGACCAATTTGTTTCCCCTTTTTGTAAAGATATTTTTAATTACAAAGATCTAGAATGTTAAGGTCACATGACAGACTCTAAATCCCCTCCATAGGATTACATTATAACCTATCGCATTTTTGTGAAAAATTCGCAAAACGTAAATTGCGTTTTCACCAAAAAATTGTAAACGCTAACTATCTGAAAAGTCATAGCCGGATAGCTAAATATTTTGTGACCGCTTTACAGTTTTTTCAGTGTCTGTAAGTGAAAGTATGAAGTAGCTGAAACTTTTGGCAGGGCATGTGAATTCAAAGGGGAAAAGGATGTTCTCATTGACTTCAATGTTAAAAAAAGGGTCTTAAAAGCTAAAAATTTATAAAAGTGTAAAAAGTAGGAAAAAACTTGAACAAGTCCCATCATTTGCTGAAAGAGACGAACATTTTTACAGTTGAATGGTCTCAATAGCTGAAAGTATGCCGAAGTTACGCTGAACCAAAAAACGTAAGGAATAATAAGATTACTAAATTTACGGATATCAATACTGGAAATGTTTATTAAAGCATTCACACTAATTAAGATTAATACATTTACGGGTATCCATACTAGGAATGCTTATTAAAGCATTCCCACTAAGTATCACACAGGCACGATTTACAAGCAGTAGTGGTAATAGTAATACATAGCATAAAAACACTTGGGGAATACTTTACAGCATTAGTAGTGGTCATAATAGTCAATAGTGTACCAAAAAATTGGGACACAGGTGTCTTGACTGAGCTGTAATAGTAGTAGTAGACATTGACAATACAGTGTCAAATCACTCGGGCAAGAGGTGCCATGATGAACAGCAGTCTTAATAAGAGTATATAGGGTGTGAAATAACTGCTGACATAGGTGTCTTGACTGGGCAGCAGAAGCAGCAGTAGTAGTATTAACAGTAGTAGTTGATACAGAGTCATATCACATGGGCAGGAGGTGCCATGATGTACAGCAGTCTTAATAAGAGTATATAGGGTGTGAAATAACTGCTGACATAGGTGTCTTGACTGGGCAGCAGAAGCAGCAGTAGCAGTATTAACAGTAGTAGTTGATACAGAGTCATATCACATGGGCAGGAGGTGCCATCATGAACAGCAGTAGGAATAGGAGTATATAGAGTGTCAAATAACTGCTGACATAGGTGTCTTGACTGGGCAGCAGCAGCAGAAGCAGCAGTAGTATTAACAGTAGTAGTTGATACAGAGTCATATCACATGGGCAGGAGGTGCCATCATGAACAGCAGTAGGAATAGGAGTATATAGAGTGTCAAATAACTGCTGACATAGGTGTATTGACTGGGCAGCAGCAGCAGAAGCAGCAGTAGTATTAACAGTAGTAGTTGATACAGAGTCATATCACATGGGCAGGAGGTGCCATGATGAACAGCAGTAGGAATAGGAGTATATAGAGTGTCAAATAACTGCTGACATAGGTGTCTTGACTGGGCAGCAGCAGCAGAAGCAGCAGTAGTATTAACAGTAGTAGTTGATACAGAGTCATATCACATGGGCAGGAGGTGCCATCATGAACAGCAGTAGGAATAGGAGTATATAGAGTGTCAAATAACTGCTGACATAGGTGTCTTGACTGGGCAGCAGCAGCAGCAGAAGCAGCAGCAGTAGTATTAACAGTAGTAGTTGATACAGAGTCATATCACATGGGCAGGAGGTGCCATGATGAACAGCAGTAGGAATAGGAGTATATAGAGTGTCAAATAACTGCTGACATAGGTGTCTTGACTGGGCAGCAGCAGCAGAAGCAGCAGTAGTATTAACAGTAGTAGTTGATACAGAGTCATATCACATGGGCAGGAGGTGCCATCATGAACAGCAGTAGGAATAGGAGTATATAGAGTGTCAAATAACTGCTGACATAGGTGTCTTGACTGGGCAGCAGCAGCAGAAGCAGCAGTAGTATTAACAGTAGTAGTTGATACAGAGTCATATCACATGGGCAGGAGGTGCCATCATGAACAGCAGTAGGAATAGGAGTATATAGAGTGTCAAATAACTGCTGACATAGGTGTCTTGACTGGGCAGCAGCAGCAGAAGCAGCAGTAGTATTAACAGTAGTAGTTGATACAGAGTCATATCACATGGGCAGGAGGTGCCATCATGAACAGCAGTAGGAATAGGAGTATATAGAGTGTCAAATAACTGCTGACATAGGTGTCTTGACTGGGCAGCAGCAGCAGAAGCAGCAGTAGTATTAACAGTAGTAGTTGATACAGAGTCATATCACATGGGCAGGAGGTGCCATCATGAACAGCAGTAGGAATAGGAGTATATAGAGTGTCAAATAACTGCTGACATAGGTGTCTTGACTGGGCAGCAGCAGCAGCAGAAGCAGCAGCAGTAGTATTAACAGTAGTAGTTGATACAGAGTCATATCACATGGGCAGGAGGTGCCATGATGAACAGCAGTAGGAATAGGAGTATATAGAGTGTCAAATAACTGCTGACATAGGTGTCTTGACTGGGCAGCAGCAGCAGAAGCAGCAGTAGTATTAACAGTAGTAGTTGATACAGAGTCATATCACATGGGCAGGAGGTGCCATCATGAACAGCAGTAGGAATAGGAGTATATAGAGTGTCAAATAACTGCTGACATAGGTGTCTTGACTGGGCAGCAGCAGCAGAAGCAGCAGTAGTATTAACAGTAGTAGTTGATACAGAGTCATATCACATGGGCAGGAGGTGCCATCATGAACAGCAGTAGGAATAGGAGTATATAGAGTGTCAAATAACTGCTGACATAGGTGTATTGACTGGGCAGCAGCAGCAGAAGCAGCAGTAGTATTAACAGTAGTAGTTGATACAGAGTCATATCACATGGGCAGGAGTTGCCATGATGTACAGCAGTCTTAATAAGAGTATATAGGGTGTGAAATAACTGCTGACATAATTGTCTTGACTGATCCAAAGGAGTCATGGGAGAAAATCATGTGGTCAGATGAGACTATAATATAATTTTTTGATCATAATTTCACTAACCGTGTTCGGAGGAAGAATAATGATGAGTACCATGCCAAGAACGCCATCCCTAATGTGAAGCATGGGGGTGGTAGCATCATGCTTTGGTGGTGTTTTTCTGCACATGGGACAGGGTGACTGCACTGTATTAAGGAGAGGATGACCGGGGCCATGTATTGCAAGATTTTGGGCAACAACCTCCTTCCCTGAGTTAGAGCTTTGAAGATGGGTCGAGGCTGGGTCTTCCAACATGAGAATGACCCAAAGCACACAGCCAGGATAACCAAGGATTGGCTCTGTAAGGAGCATATCAAGGTTCTGGCGTGGCCTAGCCAGTCTCCAGACCTAAACCCAATAGAGAATCTTTGGAGGGAGCTCAAACTCCGTGTTTCTCAGCGATAGCCCAGAAACATGACTGATGTAGAGAAGATCTGTGTGGAGGAGTGGGCCAAAATCCCTCCTCCAGTGTGTGCAAAGCTGGTGTAAAACTACAAGAAATGTTTGACCGCTGTAATTGCAAAGAAAGCCTACTGTACCAAATATTAACATTGATTTTCTCTGATGTTGAAATAGTTATATTCAGCACTGTAAATACATCAGGTCCGGGGCTTCATCAGGGAATGCATGGCAAGGGACCCTTCAGCGCCCTGAACCGACGACGGGTGCCAGAAAGTCACCGCCGATCCAGGACTCATTCATCTTTATGAATGTGAGTCTGTCCACGGACTCTGTGGACAGACGGGTCCTCTTGTCCGTGACCACCCCACCTGCCGCGCTGAATGTCCGCTCAGATAGTACGCTGGAGGGGGGGCAAGACAATAACTCCAGCGCATACTGAGCGAGCTCGCGGCAGGTGTCCAATCTGGCAACCCAGTACTCCATGGGGTCGTCGGTGCTCATACTGTCAGAAGCACCGACGGACGCCATGTAGTCTGCCACCATGTGGGCCAGCCGCTGGTGGTGACTGCTGCTGCTGCTGCTGGTGGTGGTACTGGGTCGCTCGGTTTGGAAGAACATCCTCATCTCTTCCATTAGGTCCCCTGCTCGGCTGCAGCTGGGTGCAGCCACCTGCTGGGTGAGATGAGGGGGGACAACTGGAGGCCGGGGAGTTGCCTGCTCCAACCGTCTGACAATGGCTGCCTGCAGTTCCTCCATCCGGTGCTGCCTCCGGCTGGCTGGGATGAACTGCTCCAGTTTCCCCTTGCACCTGGGATCCAAAAGGGTGGCCATCCAGAAATCATCCCTCGTCTTGATGGTCTTAACCCGGGGGTCCCTCCTGAGGCATCTCAGCATGTGGGCAGCCATGGGGAAGAGCACAGCCCGCTGTGACTCCTCAATGCTGGCCAGGTGAATGAGGTGCGACTCTTCTTCCCTGAGGCGCTGCTGGTCAAACTCAGACATGCCCAACCCCCGGACTATCGGTGCCCCCAACACCGGCTCTCCCTCCTGACCAGGCCCTGACTCCGGGACGACACCAGCAACCACCTCCTCCTCCTCTTCATCATCATCCTCCTCCTCCTCCTCCTCGTCGTCCTGGCCCTGGTCTCGGTGGAGCATTGCTGACTCCTCCTGCTCCACCAAGGCACTCTCCCCAGCCTCGAGCAGGCGATCTAGTGTCCTCTCCAGCATGAACAGTATTGGCAGCACGCTATTGAGGCCAATTTGCTCACTGCTGACCATCTTGGTCGCCTGCTCGAAGGAGGACAACACTTGGCAGACCTGGTTTATCTGCCCCCACTCCGCACAGGCGATGAAAGGGAGTTGTGGTGAAGCCCTCTGAGTGCCTAGTTCCATCAGGTACTCCCTCACCGCCCTTTGCTGCTCCCACAACCTCTTCAGCATGTGGAGGGTGGAGTTCCACCGCGTCACACTGTCCACAATCAGCCTGTGAAGGGGCAGATTGTACTTCCGCTGCAATTTGGACAGGGACGCGGTAGCGGTTGGGGAGCGCCTGAAGTGGCTGGCAATCCTACGCGCCTTTGCCACAATGTCACTCAACCCTGGATAAGTGCGCAGGAACTTCTGCACCACCAGGTTGAGGACATGTGCCAGACAGGGCACGTGCGTCAGACTGCCAGCATGGAGGGCGGCGAGTAGGTTGCTGCCGTTATCGCAGACAACCATACCTGGCTGGAGCCTTCGGGGTGTCAGCCACTTCTGGACCTGAGCTTGAAGTGCTTTCAGCACTTCTTCTGCAGTGTGTCTCCGGTCCCCTAAACTAACAAGCTGGAGCACGGCCTGACAGCGCACGTGCCCCACACTTGAGTAGCTACGGGGGCGCTTGCTGGGAGGCTCAGCAGCTGCGGAGACAGTGGCTTGAGGGAGACCAGCAGTTCTCCCCTGGACACCCCGGGGCGGCACCACAAGATCGGTTGCCGACGATCCCTCACCGACGCCTCGGAGGGAAACCCAATGGGCCGTGAAGCTGATGTAGCGTCCCTGCCCATGCCTGCTGGTCCAGCCATCCATTGTCAGATGAACCCTGTCGCTGACAGCGTGATCCAGCGACAGGGTTACATTCTGCACAATGTGCTGGTGTAGGGCAGGGACACCAGTCCTGGCAAAGAAATGGCGGCTGGGGACACGCCATTGGGGTTGGGCCTGCTCCAACATCTGCCTGAAGGGGTTGCTGTCAACTATGTTGAAGGGCAGCAGATGTTGGGCAATAACCCTTGCCAGGAGCCCATTGAGGGAACGCACACGTCGGTCTCCAGGGGGGAAGGGAGTGGTGCGGTCAAAGGCGTCTGAAATCGACGCCTGGCGCCGGACGGCAGTGCGGGACACAGACGTGGAGGGTGCTGTGGAAGTAGAGGTCTGGCTGCCGGTACCAGTACCTCTACTAGAGGGAGCGGGGGGGCATGACCTGCTGGAAACAGATGAAGATGTGGCAGGGGCTGCTGTACCCTGCTCACGTGTGGTGGTGGCGCTGCTACCACCACCACGCTTCATCTCTTCATACAACGCCCAGTGGTTTATCCTCAGGTGCTGGTTCAGGGCTGTGGTACCCACCCGAGCCAAACACTTCCCTCTCTTCACCCTCACTTTACAAATCCGGCAGATGGCCACGGTAGGGTTGTCTGCCACCAGGGTAAAGAAATTCCAGACAGGTGACTTCAGCACCGCCCTCCTGTCAGATGGGGTGACGCTTACTTGCACCTGCTGGGATTCGGTGCGCACAGGTGGAGCTGCCTGCTGCTGCTGCTGCTGCTGCTGCTCCTCCTCCTGACACCTCCTGCTGCCATCACCAGTGGAGACCCTGACGATGGTCTCCCTGGTGGTGACCTGGCGCACCGTTTCACCAGGGTGCCTACCTTCCCCGTCGTCACTGACGTAGTGAGCCGACGCGTCAGATGGCAACCATGATGGGTCACCCTCTTCGCCCCCAGAGATGTCAGACCAAGGGCTGAGATGTGTTGGTCTGAGGGAACCACGTGACATGGAGCCTCTAGCCTGGCTCCGCTGTCCCCTCACCCACGCCTGGGTCTGACTAGGTGCTGCTGTTTCCTGCACCAAAACAGCAGCACCAGTTTGAAGGGATGTCTCTGGGATACTGCCAGCAGGTATCCCATCCTCCTCATCCATCCCTTCAAAAAGGTCCTGACCATCAGGACAGAGCTGGAGGTCTGCCTGATGCATGGCCTCCCCCAAGAGATCCCTCTCACTGTCGCTGTCGAACAGTAAGATGCTGGACTCTTGGGGGCTGGGGGGGGGTAGTACAGGCACCGGTGTAATGGTGGTACTACTGTGAGTCGGGACCGACGACTCAGTGGCACTGCTGTGCCCCATGTAGTCCACCACTACTTGAGCCTGAGATGGCAATATCGGGCGGCTGCCCGATGGGAAGAACTCCCGGATCAGGCGTACTCCCCTTGCACCCGATCCTCTACCACTAGTAGGGGCACGAGAGGTACCCCGTGCTGGCAGCGATCCAGCACTGGGAGTAACTCCCCTACCCCTGCTGCCACGGCCACGGATGCCGCTCATTATTGCTGATATGTGTGTGGGGGGGTTAAACTTTATTGGGGGGGAAAATGTGAACAAAATGTGTTTTTGTGTTTTTTTTACAAGACAGGCACGCAGACAAAGACGTACACAGACAGCTACTAAACTATAAGAAAAGTAGTACACCAGACAAGGACTACAAAATTAAAGAAAAAAAAAAAAAGCACTAAACAAACACTAACTTTTTTTTTTTTTTTTTTTTTTAAACACAAAACACAGACACTAAACACACACTAAGCTAAGCTAGATGAAATAAATGTACACTAACAGTGTGTACACTTACTACACAAAATTTAACTAAACTGAACACAAAACTTAGCTTTTATAAAAGCTCTTTAGGGAAAACTAAACAAAATTTGAACTGAGATGCCTATCAAATATCACTGAACAGCGAACCTGCAAGATCTAACAGTAACACAAGATGAACAAAACTTAGCTTTTAGAAAAGCTCTTTTATAAAGCTCAGCAAAATGTGTTCTGAAATCTCTTGCAAATATAACTGAACAGGGAGGATTGCAGGATCAAACAGTAACACAAATGAAAAAAACAGCACAAAACAGCACAAAACGTAGCTTTGAAAAAAGCTCTTGGGTCTATTGCTTTGAAAAAAGCAGTTGATATACTGGAAAAGATCCACTGGAATCACTAAATAGCAATGCTGGTGATGATCTAAATCAATCAAGAACAAAGACACAGGAAACCAGGAACACAGAAACAGCCTCCACACTCTATAGCCAGCTTCTGAATCTGCAATGAAATGGTGCTGGGAGTGAGCTTATATAATGTCCATGCAGGCAGGTTCCTATTGGTTGCTAACCTGTGACGAGTGTGGAAGGAGAACTCTGATTGGCTCTGATGCAAAAGGGCGGAGCAAATAATCGCGCAATATTCCTATTGCCGAATATTCGCATTGCGAATATTCGGCAATATAAAATAATCGCTTCAGCTACTCGGCCCAATGGCTCTAATCATACCAGCAATGCTTTCAGACGTCTATGGAGATCACTAGGATGTGATCTGTTTTAAAAATGAAACTGTAAAAATCGCTCTGATGCGGAAGATCGGGGCGAGGAAAATAATCGCGCGATATTGCGTTTGCCGAATAATCGCATTGCGATCTTTCTGGAAAATTCAATGAACGCTTCAGCTACTCGGCCCAGGGTCTCTAATGATACCAGCAATGCTTTTAGACGTCGATGGAGATATCTAGGATGTGATCTGATTCAAAAAAAAAATTGTAAAAAATCGAATATTCGGAATTGCGAATATTCACCGCGAATTTCGAAATATAGCGCGATTTCTCGAATATGCTATATTCGAGCCGAATATTCGCAATGCGAATATTCGTGAGCAACACTATAGAGCATATCTATTTCTGTCATCTTCCTGGTCTGCCTCCCTGCTGGGTTCACGATGCAGCTGCAGATGTTGATGCAGTAAAAAACAAAGACTTATAAAGAAATCCTATTTATATAATCTTAATTTTCATGCTTCTTGCCTGGTTTTGGATGCTGCTGATGCTGCTAAAAAGTAATTTACAAACAAAACTTTCCTCCTGTAATATTTAAATTTGGATATCTTTTTGAATGTGTATTGAAGGAAAAAAAGTTACATAAGTAAGAACACTGTAAAGAAGAGTAAATTCTCAGCTGCAAGTCTAATTAAGAAGGCACATTGTTAGATAAACAGATCTGTAAAGGTTTGCTAATCTATGCATATCCTTTTACTCTAATTCAATGTTTTTCTGTCATTTTGCATGTGCAAGGTACATCTGGTATTTCTTGCATTTGTTCCTTTATTTTCCTATCACGAGGTATACAGTAACTCTTAAGCATGTGAATTTAATGCCACGTACACACGACCGTTTTTCAATAAGAGAAAAATTAAAAAATTTGAAATTGGTCGTGAAAAACGGTCGTGTGTATGCTTCAGAGCTATACAAATTTAGAACCTGCTCTATTTGTTTCTCGTAATTTTTCATGCTTTTACGAGGGGGAAAAAAACAAGCATGCTCAGAAGCAAGTTATGAAATTAGAAAAAGCAGCCCAAAGGGTAGCACCATTCAAATGGAACTTCCCCTTTATAGTGCCGTGTTGTACGTCACCGCCCTTTGCTCAAGCATTTTTTTTCATGAATGGCTTGAGAGGAATCACGACAAATCACGTTGAGAAAAACGTTGTTTTTTTGCATGACATAAATAACAGTTGTGTGTACGCGGCATAGGAAGAGAGATCCACGTGTTGCTGCTCTCTCAACTGCTAAAACACATTACCAAACATCTCCTGAGTATGCATAAGTGCAATTCCAGTAGTTTGTAACATACTGTACCTCTTAATTGTGGACAATGTGGATCATGAAATATTATTAGGTACTTACACCCTTGACAGAGCAGAAACCGTCAAACCTCAGGTGATCTCCTACATCAAACTACAAATAAGGGGTAAGTAAGATAGCAAACTTTAATATTTTATTATTAACCCAGAACAATTGAAATAATTTAACAACTGAATGTTGACATTTTTTGACTTGAAGATAAGCCAATTACTGTTAACGTTCAAGTCCAGTCATAGTATTTCTAGATTTGGATAGTTTTTAGATAGAATGGGGAAAGAAACCCCTTGGGTTTTTACTGCTATCCAGAGTACCATTGGAGAGATTTCCCCTCGCTTACTATAACAATAAAGACAATTTCTCCAGACAGGAAATTAAGGAAATCTCCAATAGCAACAAAGATAAAAGGGGGGGGGGGTTGGGACTTTAAATGAGATGCATTTTTAGCAGTATGCAATTAAATATAAACAGAAAACAATAAGTGCAGCGCTAAAGTTGATATTGAGTGGAAAAATGTTGCCAAAATCACATATCATTGGAAGTGAGAACAACAGAGGACTGTGAGGAATGTGAATGGGAATTCACTCAGCATGGGGGCAATGCTTGTAATGAGTCCATGTGTGTATAACAGGTGAATGGAAACACCGACCAGGTGCAATGAACAATGAAAAGTTCAATGAACAAATGGAAACAGTTCATAGGTATGCTTCCCAGTGGAAGGATAAAACACTTCAAACGTAATGCTGGTTCAGATAAAGAAAGTAGCAGTCATGGCTTGTCTGTAACAATCTTCAGAAAATCATAAAGAGGGTGGATACTCTTACCAGCTACGGTGGACTTGCATGTTAGTACTAACATCAAGTCGGATACAGCATGGTGGTCACAGCGGACCCTGGGCTCTATACGGATGGATCTGTGGGATGGTCTCTCCAACTGGAACGATGGAACCGATCTTGTCAGATACCTCTCTCAGGAACAGAAACCCAAATGGACAGGGCTGATGACTCATGGATCAACACAGCATGTGTGGAAAGGAAAAAAAAAAAAAATGCTCCAATGGTGCAGGTCAAAAAAAAACGTGAAGGCTTTATTTGTAAAAAAATTGAACAATAAAATCATGTGAATAGTTATAAAAGGCAGTATGGGGTACTAAGCATGTTACCCGACTAGTTTCGGCTCTAAGCCATCAACAGGGGCATGTATCTGTACCCCCACACTGCTAAATTTATATGTACCAAACAATCCAAAGCTCCTCCCCAGGGAGGGAGGAGACAGGAAGTTAAACAATCATGGTAATGCATGGCATAAGCTGATGCGTATTTTACATATGCAAAACATGTCATACAAGTATACATCATAAAACCATTAAATAAAAATGCACATATGTAGCACAAAAATATAAAAAATGGCTTGCAGAGGGTAAAATTTAACTTATACCAACTATTTGTGTAGCAAACCGTTTATCACAGTATATGTTAAAACATGTCAATGCTGAGTGTCCAACTGGAAGCTGCAATCCGCCGCCAGCCATAACACATCACCCCTTCTGGAAGAAGCACACACTCTCCAGCACCAACATATATAAAAAAACGCACAGAAGCCCAGAACTTGAGCTAACACAATACACAGCTCCTGGAAATCAATCTGGAGCGTGTATCAGTGTACAGGGGACACCCTACGTGATTGGAGGACAACGGAGAAGGCTAGGGGGCGGGGCCGGTGACGCGAACCGATAAACATCCAATCGCTGTCATCAGCCACAGCGGCGCCCCCAGGTCAGGTCCGTATACTGAAGACTAATGGAGGGGGAGGGCCCCAAATCGCAACCTATTAACAGAGAGGATCGTCGATGACTGACAAGCATCAGCGATCCGACGTGAGGTGCAGAGAACGGGCGCGGTGACGACGAATCGACAGCACGGCCGCCCACTGAACTACCGCCGACACCACGTGCGCTCGTCATGTGACATAAACACCATCAGTCTAGGAAAATGAACAAAAGCTCCGGACGTACAGCGAATTACGTGATAACGTCATAATCGGAGAGCCAATCAAATGGGTGTATCAACAGCCGAGGGCTAATAGAGACAATTCAGCTCTGGGGGACACTCGAAGGGTAGGATGGCAAAACATTGATGCAAGAAACAAAAAATGGTTTGAAAATAATCTGTGTCAGTAGACATCCAAATAAACACAGTGAGAGTGCCTTGATGGAATCATATTTGATGGTGAAACTTTATATTAGATATTCGGTGCACATCAGAATAGGACATGGATGTCACAACAGCCCAATGAATGGACGCACGTCAAAAATAATTTGTGTCAGTGGGCATCCAAATAAAAACAATGAAAGTGCCTAGATGGACTACATGTTTAATGGTGAAACTTAATATTAGATATTCAGTGCACACCAGAATCAGACATGGACGTCACAAAGGCCCAATAGAGGGACGCATGTTGAAACCGGGGGGCACTGAAATCTGTGGCTTTTGAGATAACCTTTTCAAAAAAAGGAGAAACATGACACTTAGGAGCTCACGCCCGGTTGATGAAACAGTTGACATCCCAGTCAACGTTCATGCCGTGGGGCGTGTAGCTCCTAAGTTCATGTATCCAAAAGGTCTCTAAGCGGGAGACCCCCCTCACACAGGAGTCACCCCGCCAATGAGGCACAAATTTATCGATAACTTGGAAAGAGGTACCCCTAGGATCTTTCGCATGGCATTCCAAGTAGTGTCTGGAGACTGTGTGCTTGGGGCAGCCCTTCCTAATCTTACCCAAATGCTCATTCACTCGAATGGCAAAGTTGCGAATGGTTCGGCCCACGTATTGCAACTTGCAGGGACATGTAATCAGGTACACTATATAGCTAGTGAAACATGTAGTAAAATGCTTCATCTGATACGTGCGGTTGGTTACAGTGGAAACAAAAGTATCCGTCCTCCGTCGGCCCAAAACATTGACAATGCATGGGTTGCACTTCCGACAGGGATGGTAACCTTTAGTTTCTGGAAAAAATACAACTTTTTTTGGTGGATCTATGACATTGGGTGCAATTTCACTTTGTACGGATTTTGCTCCCCTGAAAATTACACCTGCCCTTTCAGGTAAGGAGGGTCCTAGAATCTTGTCACTACGGAGGACCTTCCAGTGTCTATTGAGTATTTTCTTTATGTCATTATGTTGTACAGAAAAATCAGTGAAGAAGGACCATTTAAACCTATCGTCCCTATCTTTCTTGGGTTTGTCCATAAGCAAAGAAGACCTTTCAAGGTTAGAAACAGTGTTAATAGCCTCGTCCAAATCATGAGTTCTGTATCCTTTATCCAAGAATCTCTTTTTTAAAATCTGGCACTGAGAATCAAAATCTTCCCTCCTGGTACAATTTCTCTTCATACGAAGGAATTGACCCTGAGGGACAGATCGCAGCCATTGATGGTAATGGCAGCTATCGACCGGAATATAGCCATTCCGGTCAGTTGGCTTAAAGTAAGTCTTAAACTCGAAGTGACCATCAATTGCCAAGATCTCTAGATCTAAAAAGTGGATCGAGGTGGAACTGGCTTCGTATGACAAAACGATACCACGATCGTTGTCATTAAGGAAGGACATGAAGGAGTCAAGAGACTCCCTCGTGCCCTTCCAAAGGAGGAGGATGTCGTCGATATAACGCGCCCAGAGAACCAGTTCGGGTCTAGGTCTACGTAGGGTATCGACGACATCCTCCTCCCACTGGGCCATGAAAAGATTGGCGAGGCTGGGGGCATATTTGGCCCCCATCGCCACGCCTTTGACTTGGGAAAAAAACTGCCCCTGAAACCAGAAGTAGTTGTGCTTTGTGGCGAAGTTCAGTAACTCCATAACAAAGTTCCTCTGGATCACAGAAAGGGAAGAGTTACGTGTAAGGAACAGTTCCACCGCGGCCAGGCCCAATTGATGGGAAATACATGTATATAAGGCGGAAACGTCAGCCGTCACCAACAATATTTCACCCTCATAATGGACAGACTCAAGTAATTTAATAGTGTCCTTAGTATCCCTCAGATATGAGGGAACCGATTTTACAAGAGGCTGAAGATAGAAATCTATATACCTGCCGATACGCGATGTCACTGAGTCAATCCCGCTGACGATGGGTCGCCCAGGGGGATTGACAACGTCCTTATGGACCTTCGGCAGGTAATAGATGACCGGAATACGCGGTGCCAAAGGGACTAGGTATTCTGCTTCCTTTTTATTTAGGATGTTGAGGGCTGAACCTTCTTTAATTAAGGCTGTTAAGGCCTTTTTGTATTTGGAGGTGGGATCTCCAGGGAGGATGATATATGTGGTGTTGTCACCCAGCAATCTATTCATCTCCTGGAGGTACGCTTCTTTGTCCAATATCACCATTCCCCCGCCTTTGTCGGCTGGGCGAATGATGATATTTTTCTTGGCACAGAGGGTCTGTAGACCCGCTTGTATAGTAGGATCTTGATGGATTCTCTTTTTGGGTAGCTTGTCTAAATCGTTCAAAACCAAACTGCGGAACACGTTGACAGAGTGGGCTGTGTTAGCCGCAGGGTTGAATAAAGAGGGATTGGACAAGCCAGAGTGTATGGTCGCTACATTCAAGGTAGAGTTAGAAGTGACAGAGTGTGTGGTCACTGCATGTGAGGTAGAGTTGAATATGACGGGGGGGGGGAATGGCTGACGACGTCAAAGTTCCACCCTGTTGGGTGGACATAGATTGGGATAAAAAGTGTCTCTGTATATTCAATTTACGAATAAATTTTTGCACATCGATGAAAGTGGAAAAACCATTGAGCTTCCTGGGAGGAACAAATTTCAGACCCTTGTCAAGGACAGTTTGTTCATCTTCAGAAAGGGTAACTGAACTGAGGTTAAATAGACCTATGCCTCTGAGATTTTTCTTTTTTTGGCGCTGAACACGCCAGCCACCTCTGATACCTCGTTTGGTCTTTGGCTGCGAGGTATGTGATAAGTGGGAGGGTGGAAGCCCTGTGGTCTGGGAAAACCCGGTTCCTCATACCACCCATCATGAGAACCTCTAGGGTGGTCTTCGCCATCCCCATAGTAGTGAGGGTATGGGCGGAAGTCATAATGGGCTTCATATGTCTCTCCCATGCGTGGAGCATTAGAATATGAAGTCCTCACTGGGGTGTGATAGGTGGATCCCCTTCTAATTGGACCGTTCTCCTGTGTCCACCTAGAAGGGCCCACATCATATTCTCCAGAATGTGTATAATTAGGGTCATGTTGGATATAACCTCTATTACCCCGATTGTGGCCCCTCCCTCTATATGGGAAACCCCTGCTATTGGAAGAAGATCGATGTCTACCACGACCCTCTACATGTGGGGGGGGATGTTGTTTGGGGGGATTCTTGATGTTAGTATCTCTTTTAGGAGGCGGTCTTGTGGAAGGCTGGGAAGGAGCCTCATAGACCAGCGTCCTATCAGAGATAGCATCGGGAGGTGCAGAAATTTCCATATCCGAATGAGCATTAGCAAGGCTAATGGAAATTTTCTTCTGCCAATTGAAGACAGTTTTGGCTTTATAATCAGCTATATCCCGATTGTATTTCTTTTGCTTCTTTGTCTTCTGCTCTCTCTCCTCTTTTTCAAGCAGAGTTGTTAGACCAGAAGACAAAGAAACATACTCAGGAGTATTGATAGAGGGAATGAGTCTTTCTCTAGTTTCCTTGATCTCTTTGTCCAAGATCTTCAAACGAGCTTTTTTGCGTTCCATCAGGAAGGCAATAAGCTGAAGACCAGCCTCGTTAAAGTACTTATACCAGGAATCTAAATCTAGTTCGCCCTGTTGGGGAGACACATCCCACCGTAAGCCTCGGGGGACCATAGATTCCTTTGTATACTGTTCCAAAAATGCAATGTCCCAGTGGAGATGAACCTCTGAGACCATGACATTTTTTAACCTGACAAACACACCACTGATTTCAGTGTTGGGGTTGAGAACTGTGAAAACACCGTGAGTGTTGAGGGACCTAGAAGTCCTGTATTCAAATACATCCATGACGGATAAAATAAGCAGCAATTAATAATATGTCAGAAAAGTGTAAAAAAATGTGGGGAAAAAAATTGCGCTAGTTAGAGAAATTTAGACCATGTAGCAGCCAGCACACAAACAAACAAAGTCAAGTATAAACAGAAAACAATAAGTGCAGCGCTAAAGTTGATATTGAGTGGAAAAATGTTGCCAAAATCACATATCATTGGAAGTGAGAACAACAGAGGACTGTGAGGAATGTGAATGGGAATTCACTCAGCATGGGGGCAATGCTTGTAATGAGTCCATGTGTGTATAACAGGTGAATGGAAACACCGACCAGGTGCAATGAACAATGAAAAGTTCAATGAACAAATGGAAACAGTTCATAGGTATGCTTCCCAGTGGAAGGATAAAACACTTCAAACGTAATGCTGGTTCAGATAAAGAAAGTAGCAGTCATGGCTTGTCTGTAACAATCTTCAGAAAATCATAAAGAGGGTGGATACTCTTACCAGCTACGGTGGACTTGCATGTTAGTACTAACATCAAGTCGGATACAGCATGGTGGTCACAGCGGACCCTGGGCTCTGTACGGATGGATCTGTGGGATGGTCTCTCCAACTGGAACGATGGAACCGATCTTGTCAGATACCTCTCTCAGGAACAGAAACCCAAATGGACAGGGCTGATGACTCATGGATCAACACAGCATGTGTGGAAAGGAAAAAAAAAAAAATGCTCCAATGGTGCAGGTCAAAAAAAACCGTGAAGGCTTTATTTGTAAAAAAATTGAACAATAAAATCACGTGAATAGTTATAAAAGGCAGTATGGGGTACTAAGCATGTTACCCGACTAGTTTCGGCTCTAAGCCATCAACAGGGGCATGTATCTGTACCCCCACACTGCTAAATTTATATGTACCAAACAATCCAAAGCTCCTCCCCAGGGAGGGAGGAGACAGGAAGTTAAACAATCATGGTAATGCATGGCATAAGCTGATGCGTATTTTACATATGCAAAACATGTCATACAAGTATACATCATAAAACCATTAAATAAAAATGCACATATGTAGCACAAAAATATAAAAAATGGCTTGCAGAGGGTAAAATTTAACTTATACCAACTATTTGTGTAGCAAACCGTTTATCACAGTATATGTTAAAACATGTCAATGCTGAGTGTCCAACTGGAAGCTGCAATCCGCCGCCAGCCATAACACATCACCCCTTCTGGAAGGGGTGATATGTTTTGCATATGTAAAATACGCATCAGCTTATGCCATGCATTACCATGATTGTTTAACTTCCTGTCTCCTCCCTCCCTGGGGAGGAGCTTTGGATTGTTTGGTACATATAAATTTAGCAGTGTGGGGGTACAGATACATGCCCCTGTTGATGGCTTAGAGCCGAAACTAGTCGGGTAACATGCTTAGTACCCCATACTGCCTTTTATAACTATTCACGTGATTTTATTGTTCAATTTTTTTACAAATAAAGCCTTCACGGTTTTTTTTGACCTGCACCATTGGAGCATTTTTTTTTTTCCTTTCCACACATGCTGTGTTGATCCATGAGTCATCAGCCCTGTCCATTTGGGTTTCTGTTCCTGAGAGAGGTATCTGACAAGATCGGTTCCATCGTTCCAGTTGGAGAGACCATCCCACAGATCCATCCGTACAGAGCCCAGGGTCCGCTGTGACCACCATGCTGTATCCGACTTGATGTTAGTACTAACATGCAAGTCCACCGTAGCTGGTAAGAGTATCCACCCTCTTTATGATTTTCTGAAGATTGTTACAGACAAGCCATGACTGCTACTTTCTTTATCTGAACCAGCATTACGTTTGAAGTGTTTTATCCTTCCACTGGGAAGCATACCTATGAACTGTTTCCATTTGTTCATTGAACTTTTCATTGTTCATTGCACCTGGTCGGTGTTTCCATTCACCTGTTATACACACATGGACTCATTACAAGCATTGCCCCCATGCTGAGTGAATTCCCATTCACATTCCTCACAGTCCTCTGTTGTTCTCACTTCCAATGATATGTGATTTTGGCAACATTTTTCCACTCAATATCAACTTTAGCGCTGCACTTATTGTTTTCTGTTTATACTTGACTTTGTTTGTTTGTGTGCTGGCTGCTACATGGTCTAAATTTCTCTAACTAGCGCAATTTTTTTCCCCACATTTTTTTGCAATTAAATATATATATATATATATATGGAATATAAACAATGGGCCAGATTCACATAGAACTGCGGCGGCGTAACGTTACACCGCCACAAGTTTTCATCGCAAGTGCCTGATTCACCAAGCACTTGCATGAAAACTTACACCGGCGGCCTCCGGCGTAAGCCCGCGTAATTCAAAGGGGCGTGTGCCATTTAAATTAGGCGCGCTCCCGTGCCGTACCTACTGCGCATGCTCCATTTTGAAATTCCCGCCGTGCTTTGCGCAAAGTGATGTCATTTTTTCGAACGGCGACGTGCGTAGCGTACTTTCGTATTCTCGGACGTCTTACGCAAGAAATTTTTTTTTTTTACATTTCGACGCGGGAACGACGCCCATACTTTATACAGCACATACGTGGGCTGTGTAAAGTTAGGGCAGCTAAAACGACGACTAACTTTGCGACAGGAAACTAGACTAGCAGCGACGTAACGAACGCGAAAAACCGTTGTGGATCGCCGTAACTACTAATTTGCATACCCGACGCTGGTTTACAAAGCAAACTCCCCCCAGCGGCGGCCGAGGTATTGCATCCTAAGATCCGACAGTGTAATTCAATTACACCTGTCGGATCTTAGGGCTAACTATGCGTAACTGATTCTATGAATCAGTCGCATAGTTAGGAAGACCCTAAAACAGAGATATGACGGCGTATCAGGAGATACGCCGTCGTATCTCTTTTGTGAATCTGGCCCACTGTTTCCATAATAGCCAGGCTCAAAGTTACCCACCAAAAAAGCACTAAACCAAATTAATCTGTCTAACTGTATGCATTACAAACAGAGGTTTAGTTGCATGTATTTGCAAATACTTGTGTGAGCTGCAGGCCGCGTCAAGGCACTCCGTGTACTGCAGTGCTAACTATGAATTTTAAAGTCTCCTAAAAAGGAGCACAGGCGTGCTAATCAATAGACATGTGCACACTGAAATATTTTGTTTCGTAATTTCGTTTTCGTCCGAAAAATACATTTATTTAGTTACTCCCGAAATTTGTTTTTATTTATTTTGTTTTTCGTTAAAAAAATGCATTCGTCCGAAAATCCAAACTCAAATCTGTCATTGAAGGCTTAAGGTGTCTGTCGAATGTTCTAAGAAGAAGAAAAAAAAGAAAAAAAATTTTGACTCTTCACGTCCATGTCGAATATTTTCTCTCTATGTCGAATATTTTCTCTTTATGTAGAATAATATTTGACTAATAGAGTTAAGATTAGGCACAATTAAGGTCGAATCTGTCATTGAAGGCTTATGGTGTCTGTCGAATGTTCTAAGAAAAAAAAAAAAAAAAAAAGAAGATTCGACAGAATCTTTAAAAAAAAAATGTTGACGCTTCATGTCTCTCTATGTCGAATCTTTTCCCTCTATGTTGAATCTTCTTCATGTCTCTATAATGTCATTAAACATATATCTATTACCCGCTCATTGATTGGTTGCTAGAGGTTGCTGCACATTATTACCACTCATTGATTGGTTGCTAGAGGTTACTGCACATCATTACTGCTCACTCAGTGATTGCTAGAGGTTAAACATGAGATGTGCTACTTTTCAACTCCAGTGCATTTTTTTAAATCCAGTCTGCGTTTTTTTTTTCAACTCAAGTCCATTTTTTTTTAATCCAGTCTGGGTTTTTTTTTAATCCAGTCTGGGTTTTTTTTAAATCCAGTCCGGGTTTTTTTTCCAACTACAGTCCAGTTTTTTTTTTAATCCAGTCCTGTTTTTTTTTCAACTCCAGACCAGTTTTTTTTCAACTCCAGTCCGGGTATTTTTTTCCAACTCCACACCAGTTTTTTTTTTAAATCCAGTCCGGGGTTTTTCCAACTCCAGTCCATTTTTTTTTTTAAATCCAGTCCGGGTTTTTTTTCAACTCCAGTCCAGTTTTTCCTTTAATCCAGTCCGGGTTTTTTTTTTTTTTTAAATGGACTGGATTTAAAAAAAAACTGGACTGGAGTTGAAAAAAAAAACCCGGACTGGATTTTGAAAAAAACTGGACTGAAGTTAAAAAGAAAAACCCGGACTGGATTTAAAAAAAACTGGATTGGAGTTGAAAAAAAACCCGGACTGGTATAAAGAAAAAACTGGACTGGCGTTTAAAAAAAAACCTGGACTGGATTAAAAAAAAAATGGACTGGAGTTTAAAAGTAGCACATCTTTCTCATGTTTATAACAGTGCCACAGCAAAATGACAATTCTAAAGGAAAAAATGTCATTTAAAACCAGATGCGGCTCTAGGTTTTGTGAGGCCTTAGACAAATCTTATATATGAGGCCCCATTAATGCCCAAAATGCGAAAAAATTCAAGCAATAGAAATTAATTGTATAAATTACAGTTTTTTTTAAATCCAGTCCGGGTTTTTTTTTTAACCCCAGTCCAGTTTTTTTTTAAATCCAGTCTGGGTTTTTTTTTCCAATTCCACACCAGTTTTTTTTTAAATCCAGTCTGGGTTTTTTTTCAACTCCAGTCCATTTTTTTTTATAAATCCAGTCCGGGTTTTTCTTTTTCAACTCCAGTCGTTTTTTTTTTTTTTAACTCCAGTCCAGTTTTTCCTTTAATCCAGTCCGGGTTTTTTTTTTTTTAAAAACCCGGACTGGATTTAAAAAAAAAACTGGACTGGAGTTGAAAAAAAACCCGGACTGGATTTAAAAAAAAACTGCACTGGAAATGACGTCGCACCGACGTAATTTTTTGAACGGCGACGTGCGTTACGTCCTTTCCTATTCCCGGACGTCTTACTCAAAAAAAAAAAAAAAAATTTGACGCGGGAACGACGGCCATGCTTTAACATGGCCTGTCTATTTTTACACCACCTAAATAGCAGTCGCAACTTTACAACGGGAAAAGCCGACTAGCGACGACGTAAGAGAATGCGACGACCGCGCGTACCTTTGTGGATCGCCGTAAACAGCTAATTAGCATACCCGATGCGGAAAACGACTCGAACTCCACCCAGCGGGCGCCGAAGTATTGCATCCTAAGGTCCGAAGGCATACGAAGCCGTACGTCTGTCGGATCTTAGCCAAATGACGTCGTATCTTTGTTTGAGAATTCAAAATAAAGATACGACGTGGCAAATTTGAAAGTACGCCGGAGTATCAGCAGATACTCCGGCGTACTTTTTCTGTGAATCTGGCCCAATGTTTTTTACCAGAATCTTGAGCTCTGCTCTGGGACCTGGGAAACAGTGGCTTTGTAAAGCTTTGGGTGAGAAAAAGCCTCTAACCATAAGTCCACATCTTACCTGGTAGGCATACCATATTAGTATCCCCTGTCCACAGGCCCTTAGATATGCAAGATTGTTTGGTACCAATCACCCACTGTTCATTTAGTAAGGTGCTGCTGGTAAACAAGACATGTTTACCATCCCCACCTACTCTCCATCCTGACAAAGATCTCCCACCCTAGCAGTAGCTGCAGTTCTTGGGAGGAGGAGGTGAAACTAGCCAGCAGCACCGTAGGGGGGTGCCAGGGGAATGTGGGAGGGGTTAGAGTAGCTGGGGGATCTATTTGCAAGGTTAAATCTTCCTGTGGTTCCCTTACAGCACCTGAAGCCAGAGGGAGGTGAGAGATGGAGAAGCCAGTAGTTGCAGAATAGCCACATGGAATTGATGCCACAGGAGTTGGTTGGATTATTCCTAGTGTGTGGTGTATGACAGTTCAAAATGGGCCCAACTTCCCTTGGGGCCCATGTTTCCCGCACACACTTTGCACACTGGATAATTTACCACTGCTTCATAGACCCGCAAATCATTTTCTGTTTGTACTATTAAAAGTGGCATAGTAGGCTAGACAACTGTGTGTTGGACTTCACATGTTGGACTGACTCTGCTAGAATGATATTGTGTCACTGCCTAATGCATTAATCAGTACAAAAAGCTACTGGAAAAAAAAAACACACATGCTTGCTTTGTTGGTTATAAACAACACGTAATGCAATAGTTATTTCAATCTTAATAACAGACAAGTGTGTCTAAATAATGGCATATCAGATCAACTGAATGCGACCTTGAGGGGAATAGAAATTTTGACTGTAAATTCATATAAACATACCAAAGAATTATTTTATTTGTCTGATACATTGTTCACTGCTCAAATATAAATGGTAAACCCACTGTTATTTATTAGTTACACATCAGACAAGTATGTTTCAACTGAAAGAAGAATATTTTCTCTCAGTACTCTAAAAGTCATTGGGCTAGATTCAGATAGATTCGTCTATCTTTATGCCCGGCGTAATGTATCTCAGATACGTTACGCCGCCGTAATTTAGGGCGCAAGTTCTGTATTCAGAAAGAACTTGCGCCCTTAGTTACGGCGGCGTAACGTATCTGTGTCGGCGTAAGCCCGCTTAATTCTAATGTGGATGATGTGGGCGTGTTTTATGTATATTAACTGTTACCCCACGTACTTGACGTTTTTTACGAACGGCGCATGCGCCGTTCGTGAAAAAATCCCAGTGCGCATGCTCGAAAATCCGCCGCAAAACGTCATTGCTTACGACGTGAACGTAAATTACGTACATCCCTATACGCAAACAATGTAAAATTTTCAAAACTCGACGCGGAAACGACAGCCATACTTAACATAGGATACGCCTCATATAGCAGGGGTAACTATACGCTGAAAAAAGCCTAACGTAAACGACGTAAAAAAATGTGCCGGACGTACGTTTCTGAATCGGCGTATCTAGCTCATTTGCATATTCCTCGCTTAACTATACGGAAGCGCCACCTAGCGGCCAGCGTAAATATGCAGCCTAAGATACGACGGTCTAAAACACTTACGCCGGTCGTATCTTAGGGAAATCTATGCGTAACTGATTCTATGAATCAGGCGCATAGATTCGACCGGCCGGACTCAGAGATACGACGGCGTATCTGGAGATACGCCGGCGTATCTCCTCTCTGAATCTAGCCCATTGTTTTTGTGACAACTTGCCAGTGGCAGGCAGTTACCATATGTGCATCCCTTCTCTGGCCAGATAAGAATAAAGTATTACACCATCATTGGTAGTTGACATTTTGCAGTGATTACATCAGCAAGTGAGTAACACCCAACTCATCCAGCCAATGAGCAGGCGAATAAACAGGAGAGGATTGCCTCTGAATTGTATTAGTGATTCTGGCACTGTTGAAAGGACTGAACAAAAAAAAGCTGATATAAATTTAGAATTATAAACTGCAGTATACAAATGGTCCCACATCTTAACCTCAAAGATTGTTTTTCTTTGTCTGAATTTATCACTTCCTGTTCCTCCTCAGTAAGCTTGCACTCATCATCTGAGCCGTTCTGGCTGGGGGTTAGTCAGCGTGCTCGCCCCCTCCCTTTGGGACTACATTCCTGTGGGGAGACGGTGTGTCCACATACTTATGGTCATCTATGTAAACATCAAATTTAGTTACTGGTCTTTTTAGATGACACTTTAGGCCAAGATGTAAAATATTTGTTTCCTTATGGTTAGAGACACATTGCTCAAATTAAATATACCACCTATTGCTATATGTACTTATTATATTAAAAGCTTTGTTCATTTTATATATTGGCTGTTTAATACATGGTGCCTGTAAGTCTTTACCACTCAATGTTCTTTTTGTATTCTTTTATTTATTTATTTGTATTGCTCTTGGTGTATCTATTTGAGTCTTATTGCTGTATGTACTTTCCTGTCCTGGTGTCACAAGGTCTCAAATATAAAACAAATATTTTGTCTGGAGTAAGATCCCATTCACACAGGGGCAACACGACTTCCAGCACGACTTTGGGAGGCAACTTGGACACGACTTGAGTATGAATCATCAGGCAACTTACAAGGCAACTTCAAGTTGCCTCCAGGAGAGGAGGCTTTCCAGTGGCCAATAAAACAACAATCAGCTCTGTGGGAGGGAGGGGGAAGGAGGGGTTTGTGTGTTATCTTCCTGTATTGTTGCTTCTGTTAAGACAGTAATCCAACTTCTAAGGCGACTTCCATTGAAATCAATGGGTACAAGTTGCCTATAAGTTGCCTAGAAGTCGGATTGAAGTAGTACAGGAACCTTTTCTGAAGTCGAAGTGACTTCAGTAGTGTACATTAAGACGGCTCCCATTCACTTCCATTCATTTTCTCGACCGCGCGATTTGGGGCAACTTGGGGCAACTTGAAGTCGGATCCCAGGTCACCCCTGTGTGAACCGGCTCTTAGGCCCCATACACACGAGAGGATTTATCCGCGGATACGGTCCAGCGGACCGTATCCGCGGATAAATACTCTCGAGGATTTGCGCGGATTTCCATGCGATGGAGTGTACTCACCATCGAATCGAAATCCGCGCCGAAATCCTCTGGCGATGACGTGTCGCGCCGTCACCGCGATTATGACGCGGCGACGTGCGCGACGCTGTCATATAAGGAATTCCACGCATGCGTCGAATCATTACGACGCATGCGGGGGATCCCTTCGGACGGATGGATCCGGTGAGTCTGTACAGACCAGTGGATCCATCCGTTGGGATGGATTCCAGCGGATAGATTTGATAGCATGTCGTCAAATATTTATCCGCTGGAAATCCATCCCAGGGGATAAATATCCGCGGAAACAGATCCGCTGGAGTGTACACACCATAGGATCTATTCGCTGAAACCCATTCGCTGGGATTTTTCAGCGGATGGATTCTATCGTGTGTATGGGGCCTAAGGCTGTAAATAACAGAGTTATTTACCAAAAGGAGATTTATCTACACCTCAAACAATTTAGAACCATGCACAAACTCTTTGATACATTTTCAGTAGAAGCATATATTGCTTGGATATCATACTGTAGTAAAAACATTAGTAATCATTTTACAAAACATCAGTTATATTTACTATTACAAACTGCCAGTAAAGGTTAATAATTATTAAACATGATCATATATACTAGTAAATTGCAACAAAAAAAAATAAAAAATGACCACCAATATAAATCACATATATATATATATTAAATAAAGCACAAGATAATAATGTGTCATCAATCAGTAGTAAAAAAAAAAGTACAAGGAGAATCACACAAGACAGAAGAATAAACTGGAGCCATTTCTCAAGGAAATCTATCTGCACTCTGATACATCAAGCCTAGCAACATGTAATATGAAAGATTGTTAGGTGGGTATTAAGTCTCAGTTTTGGCAAGTATCACTTTGTATACTTTGTATGATTTTCTCCAGACATCAGTTTTCACATTTTTGATTTTCTGTTGATATAAATAATAGGTTAATCATATTATGCTAATAATATTTAACCTACTCGGATACAATCTGTTTTCTATGTCCATAGCATCTGTCATGGTTAGGCAGCAGTTTACCATCTGGTCATGAATGAGGCAGCTTACCATCTCACTAAGTCTGTTTATTCAGTAAATATTTCCATATTCTAGACTGTTGTCTTAAAAGACATGGGTTAAATGGACAGGAAAACATGCCAGGACTTATCATAAGATGAGATTATCAGTAAACAAATTATTGTGTTTGTAAAATAATTATTAATTCAAATAGGTTTAAACCTCTCTAAAAAAAGTTCTGCTTTATTACCGTATTTATCGGCGTATACCGCACACTTTTTTGCGAAAGCGGGGAGGACGCCGGACATGATGAAGAGGACACCCAAAGCCGCAGACGGACGCCGGACCGACGAGGCTGCCGATGGACGCCGCGCAAGACACCAAAACTGTAAGTACAAAAAAACTTTTTTCCACAGGAATGCGGGTCCACTTTAGGGGTGTCATCCTTGGTACAGCATAGGATTGCCCAAAGTACATTGTGGTTCCACCACGCAAGCCTGTTTGACCCATTGAATGTAGGTTCTCTAGGGTTCAAACATTCTGGTAAGCCTCTTACCTGTGGGGGTGGTTCCCTTCACTTCATCACCTCTTCACTTGCACAGATTTGCATGGTTTGAAGTGGTCACCATATTTTGAACTTTGTCAACACCAAAGTTTGGTCACTTTCAAGGACAGATAGCCTTTGCATTTTGATACCTGGTTAGTTAGCTATTTAAAAAAAAAATCAATGTATGCCTGTCCTACTTTTCCCCATTAAAAGCACACCTGTTATGGGAGAAATATTAAGGATGCTATTGCTGGCCTCCTTCTAAAAATAATGGTGCCTAGCTGTGCCTTACTTTAGTGTTCTAGGGTTATAAACTCAAAACACGCATGTAGAAAAGATGTGCACTATGTTTTGCTTCAGATCTATTTATTAAGTTAATCATTTAATTTTGTCACTATCATGTACCTGGCGAAGACTGGGACATTGTGGAGGCCACTTTTGCACCTCCCGCCCAAACACTCCTGTAGTTGGGGACAGAGAATATAAGGGCAAGGAGTGGCATAAGTGCTATAGTAGCTGGCTGGTAATGATATTCACTCTGTTAGGTGGGTAGAGCTTTGAGTCGCAGTCCTCAGAACAGGATGCAGGGGTAGCAGGGCAGGAGAAGCAGTTAGACATGTGCACTGCCGAAATTTTTTTTTTTTTCGTTTTCGTTTCATTAGTTTTTTTGCTTTTTTCGGAAATTCTAAAAAAAAAAATGTTTTTGTTTCGTTCATTTTTTGCTTTTTTCGGAAATTCTGGAAATTCGGAAATTCGAAAATTTCCCATTTTTCGAATTTTAGATTTTCGAATTTTGCAATTTCGAATTTTCGAATTTCGAATTTTAGAAATTTCCAATTTTTTAATTTTCGATTTTTTTTTTCAAATTCGAATTAATGAATTTCTCAAAATTTGTTAAAAAACTAGTTCGTTTTTTTTGCTTTTTTCGGAAATTTGTCTTATCCCTATTCAGCAACAACTGGGCAGCGAGAAACAAAATCAGCAGGCAAAGCCAGTCCAAAAGGCAGGCACAGGTCAGAAACAGCTGAGCAAAGCATTGCAGAGTCAGCAGGCAGGACAAGTTCAGTAAACAGGCTAAGGTAATAGAGCTAAAACAAGAGCAGAAGCGAAGTTCAAAGTCAACCCGGGTCATACACGGGTAAGCATATACAGCACATCAGGTCTCAGGAACACAAGAACAAGATTAAGATCATTCAGAAACTGCTCTTAGTGATAGACCAGTTCAAATAGGCCACTGGGTGCCAAGTGGTAACTGGTATGGGCACATGCTCATACACGTGTGTGTGCCTATGCACAAATATGTGAGCATCGTACTGGCACATAACATTTAACATTGCCCCTTTGAGAAGAATGAGCACTTGTGCAATGTGCAGGAACATGAGCACAAGCACAAATCCCCACTGGTTTTCTGGTGTTTGGAATCTGGTTTACCTTACAGTCATATTCGTTATCTTAGAATGATTTGTTTTCAGAATTTCTTACGTATATTCAGATATGTTTATTTACTTATAAATTCGTATTTCAGAAGTTATTTCAGAAGATTGGCTATATTCATTTTATCGCGTTAATTTGTTATTTCAGTAGATTAGTAATGCACTTTGCTTGGGTTGGATGGAGGTGGATACAACATAATCTCTGAATCATAAAATAATGAATGGAACAAAATACATTTTGAATTCATTATTCATTTTGTAAAATATAAAAGATGACGTTACAGTGAGTAAATAGATATCAAATATGTCACACTTTAAAAATGCGCATGCCTGTGCAGCGATGACAAACTATGTAAATTTTACTATCCATAGGCAAATTTTTAACCACTTAAGGACCGCCTAACACAGCTATACGTCGGCAGAATGGCACGGCTAGGCACAGGCACGTACAGGTACGTTGCCCTTTAAGTGCCCAGCCATAGGTCACGCACGCGACGCCGGCAGCACCCTTGCGCCCTGGTCCGAAGCTCCGTGACTGCGCCCGCGGGACACGCGGACGCGATCACCGCCGGTGTCCCGCGATCGGGTCACAGGAGCTGAAGAGGGGGGAGAGGTGATTGTAAACACACTCTTCCCCGTTCTTCTCTGTGGCAGTGTCACTGATTGTCTGTTCCCTGTTATAGGGAACAACGATCAGTGACATCACATGTCCAGCCACGTCCCCCTACAGTAAGAATCACTCCCTTAGGGGACACCTAACCCCTTAGTGCCCCTAGTGGTTAACCCCTTCACTGCCATTGTCATTTTCACAATAATCAGTGCATTTTTATAGCACTTTTCGCTGTGAAAATGACAATGGTCCCAAAAATGTGTCAAAAGTGTCTGATGTGTCCGCCATAATGTTGCAGTCATGAAACAAATTCCTGATTGCCGCCATTACTAGTAAAAAAAATAAATTAATAAAAATTCCATAAAACTATCCCCTATTTTGTAAACCACAGAGGTGATCAAATACCACCAAAAGAAAGCTTTATTTGTGATAAAAAAAGGATGCCAATTTTGTTTGAGAGCCAAGTCACCTGACCGCGCAATTGTCGAAACGCAAAAATTGGCCAGGTCCTTTACCTGCATAATTAAGTGGTTAAAAGCCTTTACAGGTTACCACTTTAAATTTACACAGGGGGTCTAGTGCTAAAATTACTTTTGGTGATATGACAATCACAGTGATACCTCACATTTGGCACAATCGATTATTTCATGCGTGCGGGACCGACTCATGGGCTTGTCTTGGCCCGCAAGCATGGGAGTGGGGGCAATTTAATTTTTTTTTTTATTATTTTTTTTTATAGTGTTTCTTTAACTTTGTTTTTTTGGGATCACATTTATTACTGTCACAAGGAATGTAAACCTCATTATGACAGCAATAGGCATATGACAGGTACTTATGGAGGTAGTGAATCGAAATTCGGACGGAGTTTTCATTATTCAGAGATTCAGATACATTTGAATCTCTGAATAATGAACATTTTGTCAGAATTTTGATTCATAATGAAACTAGTTGCACATGTCTAGAATGCAGTATGTGAGTGTCACCCTAAACTCTATACTTTCAACACATTAGTGAAAATATTTGTCAATTTTAAATGAATGGGGACAAATCATGCACATGAAGCCAGGTAACTAGCATTTTTAGAAAGTTAGGTCAGTAGTTGAAGCCTATACAATTGGAGAAATACATAGACTGTTATTGTTGACCTTCTGAAAATTATCCTTGGATGGCTGTTATGCCGATCCTATGGCTACAATATTTTTTGAGTGATCTGAGTAAGGTCTTAGTGAAGTAAAATCCTAATGATCAAAATGACAGCAAGGAAAATAACATTTAATCACAGGTTTCCTTTATGCAAGAAGGTTGTAGTATGAGGGTCCAGCAAAGTTTTGATCAGAACAGCCACGATAATGAATTAAAATGAATTTGATATCAAGTATTTAAAAGCATCAAGACAAACAGCCTAGTCTGAAGTAACAAGTTTTTTACAACTTTTTTCCCAACAACATTGGGGCTCACAAAGTCCACATAGAGCATTGTGAAGTCAAAAAAATATACTAACCATAGTGAAGTCAAGCACAAAAAGGTATAAACAGAAGTAAGGGGGCTCTAGTGAAGCAGTAATGTAGTCACAATTAATACAATATAATAAAGTTTCATAAACAAAAATAGAGTGCAACATGCTCAATATATGTTATGAATAAAATTAAATGATAATCCAGTCCTTTGTGAAGTCAATAAATTGTGCATTGATTCATTTTGCAACATAAAATAATGATGACACCTTCACCATATGGCAGTTTATCTGCAGAATACACCCAATGTGTAAAGCTAAAGATTGCCTATTCATCAGACATAACTCTTTAATTAAAAAGGTCAAACAATGCTTTAGTAGGTAGTGTCTTTGAACATGACGACGTTGTAAAATGAAACTTACGTCGAGGCACATACCAGTCACGTCACTTCTAGGTCCGGAACTTTCCGGTTTCATCTCAGCCACATCAGTGGAACACACGCCGACCTACGAGTGTGAGTGGGGCGGTGGTGGTTCCTGCCTAGTGTTAAATGTGGGCTAACCTCAGTGGAAGGAAAATGCACTTAAAAATGTAAGCGTGCATTTTGTTATTTGTTTTTAAATATATTAAACAATTTTATGCTATGGTTCCCTTCTTATCTTATTTTTGATGGGTCTTATGTAGGAGATGCGGATTCAAACAAAGTCTCCTGCTATCTCTATTAATGTTTAAGCAAGTTTAAAGACACTACCCTCTAAAGCATTGTGTGACCTTCTTTTAAATAAAGGTGTCATATCCGTCTGGTGAGTAGGCAATCTTTATCCAGCACATGCGGCGTATTTTCACTTTGGAAAATATATCACTGAACAATGGATTTCACAAAGGACTGGATTATCATTTAGTTTTATTCATAACATATATTGAGCATGTTGCACTTTATTTTTGTTGATGAAATGTACTTATTGTGCACTTTGTTATATTGTTGTATCAATTGTGTTAACATTACTGCATCACTAGTGCCCCCTCACTTCTGTTTATCACTTTTCAAGATAGCACATCTATACTTTAAGTGGAGCAGCTTTACTAGCCATTTTTTTTTTCCGTTTTTTTTTTCACTTTGTCGTCAGTTCTGAAAAAAAAAGTTACGCTTACCAGTAACGTTTTTTCCTGTCGTCTTTCAGGGCAGTCACCTTGAGAGACACTGGCTTCTCCCTTAAACAAGAAACACAGTATCAGCCATCTTAAAAAGTCTGCTTCCCCGGATGGGGCATTCCGCGGGCACTCTTTGTTGCGTTCGACTCAAACATCAGGCTCATCCCTAGTGGTCAGTACAAATCTCCTCGACAATGGTTGTCAGTGTAAAGTCCCCCTTACATGGAGGCAATTGTATATTCACCCTTACACTTGTGGTTGGTGTAAATGACCCTATTACATTGGTGTCAGTGTACAATCCCTCTTTTCTATTGGTGGGTGGCGTAAAATCCACCGTTATATGGTGGTCAGTGCAAATTCCCTCTCACATGGATGGTCAGTGTAAATCTCCCTCACAATGGTGGTCGTAAATTCCCCATTACATTGGTAGAATCCCCCACTATCTACTTGCCAAAGATTTTCAGCTTTGTGCTACATGATTCAGAATTTGCCACAGTATACAGCCTCCTAACTAATCCCATCCACCCACCACTGTCACTGATCCCATCAACCCCCCAGCATTGCCACTGGTCACAACCCTCCCGAGCATTGTCACTGACCCCCGGAGTCCTAGGATTCCTAGGAGTTTTCAGTCTATTGATGGGCCCCCTCACTTCCCCAGTTCATGGTGTGCAGGCAGTGAGGAGATGATGTGCTTTAACCTTTAGCAACCAATCAGTGAGCATTAATGCTGTGCACTAACTTCTTGCAGCCAATCATTGAGCATTAAGGATATGCAGTAACCTCTAGGAACCATTCAGTGAGCAGTAATAATGTGCAGTAACCTCTAACAAACAATTAGTTCATGGTATAGATGTGTAGAAAATAAAAAAACAAAAGAGGGAGGGCGCACCGACCTAGTGCATTATCATAAGAGATTTTTATTTTAGTAAAAACAAGTGATTTATACTCACAAACGAGAGTTTGAATACAGCTTTATCAATTAATCAGACCAGTCTTCTTGGTCCCTGCCAGCAAGACTTGATGATACCGAGGATTCAATGGTACCCTTCAGCTGCGGAACAGCTAACGTTTCTGGGGCGCACCCCTTTCCTCAGAGGTCTGTTTAACAGACTGGTTTGATTAATTGACAAAGCTGTATTCCATCTCTCGTTTGTGAGTATAAATCACTTGTTTTTACTAAAATAAAAATCTCTTATGATAATGCACTAGGTCGGTGCGCACTCCCTCTTTTGTTTTTTATTTTCTCTCAGTCTGTGAACACCCATGGTTCAGAGGAGGGCTGCAAGACCTGTCATTTTATCTTACGATTGGACTGCATTACCCCATAACAAAAAAAAAACAGAGCGCAGGAGAATTTTTTGTATTGATAGAGGTGTAGAAACCTCTAGCAATAAATCAGTGAGCAGTATTGATGTACAGTAATCTCTAGCAACCAATCAACAAGCGGAAGTCCTGTGCTGTAGCCTCTATAAAATTAACAGTGAGCCATAATGTGTGCTGTAACCTCTAGAAGCCAGACAGTGAGCAGCAATGATACACTGGATGGACAATGGCTGAAGGTATCAAAATTATTAACTATATATAACTGGGTATACAGTATGTGCACAATTCCAATCAAGCCCTTTGCTGATAATACCTGCTTTTACATTGATATTTGTACTGTTATTAATGTTTTCTTACATAAAGCTTGTATTATTTCCATACTAGTGCATCTATATATCTATGGTTAATGCTTTATGCTGGTTGCAATAGTTTCCCAATTACTTTATTTATAAGGCTGAACAATCTCCAAAAAAGAACTATGGTTCTGGTTCTCTTATTTACTGTACCTACAGGTTTAGAATAATATCCTATTCGGGGAGGGACATATATCCCCTCCCCTTTCCAAAAGCAGGCTACAAATCCAAAAGACAATTTCTCTTCCCGCTGTATGCTCATGTTGTGTTAATGCACAGGAGCAGACATTTTTGATGCAGTGTACCACATTGTGCAGTAGTGTACTAAGGTGCATAAGGGCTGCATTACCTTAGTGCATTAGGGCGCCTGTCACGTACGTGGTGGTAGAGCCTGATATGTAGAGGACAGCCTCTCTGGAACCCCTGAAGAGACTGTGGAGGAACACTGATACAGGAGAAGACCAGGAGCAGTGGTCAGCAGATGGCAGGAACTGGCTAGGTACTGGAACACCACAGGCAGAGGAGCAGATGCAGCTGCAGGTGGGATGGATGCTCAGCAGCACTCTGGAGGGCTGGAGAGAAGGCAGGTGCAGGCAGGCAGGCATGGTCATACACTGGCGGACAAGTCAGGAACAGATGCGATGACTGGAGCGGGATCAGGGTTCAGGCCGGATTGGTAATGGGCTGGCAGCAAGGTAGCAGAAGGAACAGGCAGATGCAGAGTCAAGACAAGCTGGGTCAGGTGCAGGCAGAAAGCAGGAACATCAGGGATAAGCCGGGTCAAATAACAGCAACAGGTATTAGATATAAGTAGCAGGGACACACAGGAATGCTGTAGAGCAAACAGCATTGAGTCTGGGTACTGACCCAGTTTAAATAGTCTGTTTGGCACCAAGAGCTGTCACAGGGCGCACGCAGGCGCACCAACAGTGTTCTAACAGGAACTGTGGTTACAGGCCGTCTTCTACGACTGCCATCTTGAATGCTGGCATGCCCTTCCTGACAGTGCCATTCAAAATGTATGGGAACCCACATCATAAAGGCATGTTTCAGCCCTTAACGTTCAATTTAGACTTTCTTGGAGGAAAAAAAAAATATTTTTTAGCACTGAAATGAAATTTAACATTGTTAAGGGAAATGTGTGCACGGTATGATTGATTGGTTTTGTTTTTAACATGCTTAATCATTTTGGCTTCATGCCTTGTGAATCCTAAACTGGATAAAACAATCTTGAAAGTAAAATAACAAATGAATGCGAAAGCACATTAGTCACAAAAAATAAGGTTGTTTTACAATGTCGCTGTAACAGTGGGGTTGCTGGAAGGTTAACTAAGTAAAGCAATTTGCATATATCATAAACAATTTGACAAACTCTTGTGATGCAGCTTATTCGTTTCTATTAAAAATTTGTTGTGCATGAACTACTCCGATATATATTTATTGGGGAGGTTATTAGGCTTAAATTGTTTCATGCCTACTTTGCTAATGTATTAATTAAGTCATAGTTAACAGTGCTGGATAGGCAATGGTAAAGTATCCTATAGAATATAAATTTTGATATCCATTTAAATCTTTGTTTTCATTCCTTCTTGAAAGCATTGCATCTAGTCTACAGTATCAAACACATAACAGACTACACTTGACATTTAAATTGGAGGTTACTATTTAATGCGCACATCATCCATTATGTTTTATAGAGCATTATCGAAGTGGCATGATCATTAACACTAATAGACTCTGCACTTCATATGTCTGCAAGTAAAACAGAGTTTATATGCTGTTAAACAATTAAACTGATGTTTAACTGAAGATGTTTGAAGTTATCAACATATATTACACAGGACTTTTTCTAGCGAAGGTAATAGGCAGTGAATCATTTTGGCCGATCCTTCTAGTAATAGAAGATGAAAGTGAGAATTCAGCCAAACATTTTAAAAATGGGGATTCTGTATTTTGATTACAACACCGTTACTTCTGAGATTGTTCTTTTTTTTCGTTCTCTATACCTCGATATGGAAGCTAAACTCCTGCATAAAAAACTTTAATTTATATATATTTGTTCAAAAGTAGGGATGAGCCAAACACCCCCCTGTTCGGTTCGCACCAGAACTTGCGAACACACCAAATGTTCGTGTGAACTTTAGAACCCTGTTAAAGTCTATGGGACTCGAACATTTGAAATCTAAAGTGCTCATTTTAAAGGCTAATTTGCAAGTTATTGTCCTAAAAAGTGTTTGGGGACCTGGGTCCTGCTCCAGGGGACATGTATCAATGCAAAAAAAGTTTTAAAAACTGAAGTTTTTTCGGGAGCAGTGAATTTAATAATGCTAAAAGTGAAACAATAAAAGTGAAATATTACTTTAAATTTCGTACCGAGGGGGTGTAAAGTTAGCATGTGAAATAGCGCATGTTTCAAGTACTTAGAACTGTCTCTGCACAAAGTGTCATTTCTGAAAGGAAAAAAAAGTCTTTTAAAACTGGACTTGCGGCTATAATGAATTGTCGGCTCTGGCAATTCAGAGAGAATTCATTCATAAAAAAAAAAAAAATAGCGTGGGGGTCCCCCCAAATTCCATTACCAGGCCCTTCAGGTCTGGAATAAAACAAGAAGAGGGGCGCCTCTGAGTATGTATCGTAAGAATAATTTAATAAACAACAACATCCACTCACATGGAGAACAGGTAAGTTGCATTCAAATCCGGTTGCTGGGCTGAAGAGATGAAAGTGGGACTGCAAGTCACAGCAAGTCCTGTAAAGCTGGCACCACATCAGATCCGTGCAGGATGGAGTGGGATGGCTGAGCACAGCGTGGTTTTCTTCAGTGATCCAGACTTGGGCATATCCTAGTCTATCAGGAAAAATCAATCTGATAAGAATATGGGTTCCAGGTAAAAAGTGTCGTGGAGAGTGACAAGAGTCAGTGGTTATGGCAAGCCGCACTGTGGCTTTGGTGTGCACTCTGTCTCTGTAGATTGAAAAGTAAACATGGCCGTGTATTCAAAGTGAGACTAGAGGAGCATCACAGCACGGCACCCGGCAATGACATCACACACATGCGACATGTTTCGAAGCTAGCAAGCCATTGATGGAAAAAAGGCTGCACCTCTTTTTCAAACATAGAGTGTGTGAGAGCTGGGTGGGACATTTATAGGCTGACAGGGGGCGTGGCCATTATGGAGATTTGGAGGGAAAAAAATGGATCTGGTCTGGAATGGATATTAAGGGGAAACCCGCCGTCAATTTTTAAAAAAAATATGTAGGGTTCCCCCCAAATATCCATTCCAGACCCTTCAGGTCTGGTGTGGATTTTAAGGGGAACTCCACCCCAAATTTAAAAAAAAAATGGTGTGGTGTTCCCCCAAAAATTCACACCAGACCCCTTATCCAAGCACGTTAACCTGGCCGGCCACAGAAAAGAGGGGGGACAGGGTGCGGCCCCCCCGCTCCTGAACCATACCAGGCCACATGTCCTCAACATGGGGAGGATGTCCCCATGTTGATGGGGACAAGAACCTCATCCCCACAACCCTTGCCCGGTGGTTGTGGGGGTCTGTGGTCGGGGGGCTTATCAGAATCTGGAAGACACCTTTAACAAAGGGGACCCCCAGATCCTGGCCCCCCTATGTGAATTGGTAACGGGGTACATTGTACCCCTACCATTTCACGAAGGAAGTGTAAATAGTTGGAAAAAAACACACACCGTAGAAAAAAGTCCTTCATTAATAAAAAATAAAATAAAAAAAATCCAGCGGTGATAATCCACTCGTTCCCGGCTTTCTGCTCCAACGTTGTCTGTATCCAGCGACGGTCGTGATCTCCGGTCCAGCGATGAGAAGATCCATCCATCCAGAGCGCAGCCACGCCGACCTCCTCTCACTGCTGGACACAGCCCAGCGAATGACGCGGCTGAAGCTGTGACATTTCTTATATAGGGGAGGCGGGGCCACTCGTCACGTGACCCCGCCCCCTCTGACGCATTAGGGGTACCTCCGCCTGCTCACACACCATCCACCTCCTCCTTGAGGACCCTGGACAACGTCCAGCGATGACCTGCAAACAAATTGCCAGATTTCTTCCCTCCGGCGGCCCACGATCCCAGTCAAAATGGCGCCGGCTCCGTGCATGGCTCTCCTCCATCCTCCGGTGGCTCCCACTCAGCTGAATCTAGCCCAGGTTCACTGGGCGACTCCACACAGTGCTCTCCTGGAGCCTCTACCCCGCTCTCTGGCAGCCCAGCGAAGTCAAGACCCAGAATGATGATCGACACACAGCAGGTGAGCCCAGCTCAGGAGTCTATGGAGGATACGAGGGAGCTAGCTGACTGCATTACTGAATTCCCCACTGCGGGCAAACCGCTGTCTGATACCACTTTAAAAGACATGATTATCTCCCTCCTCATCTCCTTACATGGAGACATGATGCAGTGCATGGCCACCCTTAAGACTGAGGTGGGAGAACTGGGGTGACGGATAGACCACATTGAGCAGAAAATGGGCGAATTTGCTTCCTCCCATAACACTTTGGTAGATGCTCATGAGGATCAGTCTGAGGACATAGCCTGGCTCAAGGCCAAAATAGCCGACCTCGAAGATAGGTCGAGAAGAAACAACGTTAAAATACGCGGGATTCCTGAGGCTGTACTGCCAGCACAACTACAGGAATACGCCAGGGACCTCATGAAAGTGATATTACCAGCTGCACCCGAGACTGATCTGATCATTGATCGGATCCATTGTCTCCCCAAGCCGTCCCACCTCCCGGATAACATCCCTAGAGATGTTCTCATGAGAGTTAATTTTTATCAAACTAAAGAGCAGCTCATGACAGCATTCCACAAGAACTCTCACCCTCCAGAAAAATTTGCTCAACTACAACTATATGCAGATCTTTCCCAGTATACCATGCAAAAACGCAAGTCGCTGCTTTCTGTGACGAAGGCACAGACGATGGATCCGATCAATGACCAGATATACCGTACCGATGGGGGTTCCCAACAAAGCTTTCGGTCACCATCGAGGGGAAGACCACCGTGGTCACAAGCCTGGAGGAGGGACTAAAGTTTCTACGCTCTTTGGACATCATACCCGACCAGTCCTCTGAGAGTTCTCCCACCTCTGCAAAGCTGGAAACTCAAGGTGAGTGGCAAACAGTGTCATGCAAAAACAAGGGCAAGAAACAAAATGCCTAGTACCCTGTATACCATATTTGCCTCAACTGCCAGATTCCCTTAGCAATCTGGAGTGTGTGGTGCGCGAACTTTGTCCCTCCTGTTACCAGAAATGGTCCCCAGATTCAGATTCCTGTTTGAATCTACCTTTTTACAGACTTGTTTGTTTTCTTGTTTTATGCTCTTTTTCTCCTGTGTTTTTTTCTTTTTGGCTTTGTCTCTCCTACTACTGGTCTGACCTCCACAAGCTGAACCTATTCATCATCACCTTGGATTGACGAGATTGCTTCCTCACTGCCGGCACCTGCCAATTATCCTTTGGGTCTTTAGCAAGGTCCTGTCAGCACTATTACTTATTTTGCACTTATGGTTCTTAAATTAATATCCTTTAATGTACATGGATTGAATCATCCAGTTAAGAGGGCCTCGGTCTGGAGGGAAGCGCTAAAACTCCAGGCTGATATACTCTGTCTACAAGAGACTCATTTTTCCTCCTCCAGTATGCCTACCTTCCGCCATAAGCAATTTCTGCATCAGTTTTTAGCTTCGGCATCTATGAGACTCTGTGGCTTTCAATTTACTTGACACCCAGGTAGACCCGGAGGGTCGCTTCCTCATCCTGATAGCAGAACTGAATAATAAACCTTTCACCATAGTGAACCTTTACGCACCTAACTCCCACCAAATACATTTTTTGAAGAAACTATTTTGCAGGATATCATCTATCCGAAAGGGCTCACGGGTGATCTGTGGAGACTACAATGCCACAGTAGACTATACAATTGACACTACATCCAAATCTAAGCGACCTCTACCAAAACTTCAGCCTCTTTTACACTCAGAAGATGTATATGATGCCTGGAGGTGTCAACATTCGGATGAACTTGACTATTCCTTCAATTCGGCCAGGAATAATACATATTCTAGGATCGACATGATCTGGGTGGACAAACTGTTGCTGCAGGCGGTATCCTCCTCTGCCATACACGACATCTTGTGGTCTGACCACGCACCTGTCTCTATATCTGTGGAGGAGGAGCATGCCCCCAGTCCTGCATATATCTGGCATGCAAATTCTCGAATATTCCATATGCCTTTCCATGTGAATGCCATTACTGCTAATCTAACAGAATTTTTTTCTTTGAATGTTCATTCTGTTTCTAATTCTGCTACGTTATGGTGCGCAAATAAGGCATTCATTAGGGGTGTTATCTTGCAAATTTGTTCTCGGGAAAAGAGGCAGAGGACTCAAAAGCTTCACTGTCTCCTTGAGGAAATTAGATGCCTAGAGTCTATGAATAAAGCAACTGCCACCAAATTACTAGCCAACAAACTCTCTAAGCTCCGCTCCAATCTCAGGCTCTTGCTCCTTGAGCAATATGATAAGCATATTGACGCCCTTAAACTATCCCATTACTCATCTGGTAATTGGGCTGGCAAATTTTTCACTCAGGGGCTCAAAGTCTGTAAGACTAAATCAAAAATCCTATATCTTAATGACCCAACTGGCAACAAAAAAATATTTAACCCGAAGGACATAGCGAACTCCTTTGCCGATTATTACTCTTCACTGTATAATCTTAGTAGAGACCCCAGTACCCCCCAACCTACAGACAAAAGCATACAAGCTTTTCTATCTAGTATTAATCTCCCCACCCTCTCACAATCACAATTGACCTCCCTTAACTCTCCCATTACGGAGCTTGAGATCAGGAAAGCGATAAAAACTCTCCCGTCTGGGAAATCACCAGGCCCTGACGGTCTAACAAACGACTATTTTAAAGTTTTCCACAATGTCTTATCTCCACCACTTCAGACGGTCTATGCTGACGCAATGTCTTCTGCCTCTTTCCCCTCTGAAATGCTCAAGGCCTATATTGTCACTATTCCTAAACCTGGTAAAGAACCCACTTCCCCCCAAAATTTTAGGCCCATCTCCCTTTTCAATACAGATATTAAATTGTACGCAAAAACTTAGCCCATAGACTCCTCCCCATTTTACCTACTCTTATAAAGCCTGACCAAACAGGTTTCACCCCGGGCCGACAAGCATCGGATGCTACGAGGAGGGTTATCAATGTCATGCAGTATGCTGGGTCCTGTCGGACGCCTTCTCTGCTCCTCCCTTTGGATGTGGAGAAGGCGTTCGACAGGATACATTAGGACTATATGTCCCACACATTGCAAAAGTTTGGTTTCGAGGAGCCTATCCTTTTCGCCATCCTAGCCCTATATTCGTCCCCGCCTGCCTAGGTCTATACATCTAATATGCTTTCATCCCCTTTATTATTTCTACAGACAGGGCTGCCCTCTTTCCCCTTCTATTTTTAACCTTTTTATAGAACCATTGGCGGAGAGGATAAGAGCTCACCCTGATATAGCGTGCTTTAATGTTCAAGGTACACCCCATAATTTAAATCTTTTTGCAGACGACATCATTTTATTTTTTACCTCCCCATCCACATCTCTTTCACATGCACACGATATTTTGACTGAGTTTAGCCAGATCTCCTTTTACAAAGTTAACTTTACGAAATCACAAATTTTAGCGCTAAACATTCCATCTCCCCTCTGCTCCAAACTACAAGCTGATTTTCCCTACTCATAGAGTAACTCCTCTATATCATATTTAGGCTTACGTCTCACGGCAGATCTGCGACAATTGGCTGACGCTAACTACCTACCTCTGATAGACAGAATAACCAAAGAGACCGAAAGGCTGGCTAAAACAGAATTAACTTGGTTAGGTCGACTGGCCTCATTTAAGATGATTATGATGCCTCAGATACTTTATGTCTTTCGCACTCTACCCATTCCTCTGCCAGGTACTCACCTTAGAGCCCTGAACTCCCTGCTCACACAATTTATTTGGTGTTCAAAACGACCACGTTGCTCCAAAGAACTTCTAGTCAAACATAGACTTGCTGGAGGAATGGGTATGATAGACATACATGACTATTTCAAAGCTTCACTTCTTACACAGCTCAAAAATTGGTTTGGTTTCTCCCAGATGGTTCCGTGGAGTAGCATAGAACAATCTTTATGCCCTACTAAGGACTTATACTCTTTTGCTTTTTTACATCTGGCAACCGCTCTCTATTCCACATCTTCCATTTACTATACAAGCTTCTCTGCTGGCATGGAGGGAACTTCGTAAGCTGCCAACCCTTCCCTCCAGTAGAGTAGATGTCCCTATACCGATTACCCTTTTTGCCTCTATGATTCCAAACCTTACTGTTATTGATTGGCAAAATAGGGGTGTTAAATTTGTTTCAAACCTATATCATGAAGACACTCTTAAGACTTTTACCTCTCTTCAGACAAAATATCACTTACCGTACAGATTGCTATAAATACAACCAAATCTCCCACCTCTTGACAGGGTCGATCCTAGGCAGGGTGCACAGGGTGCTTTGCACCCAGGTGCCTGCAGAGATGGGGGCGCCGAAGTGCCAGAGTTCTCCCCTCCTTCTGGCAGTGCTCGGGAAGGGGCCGCTCCTCTTCCTGACACAAGGGTTCTAGACTTCAGTGGTTGCTGAGTGCTGATTTGCAGGAATGAATTCCTCACACTGGGAGTCTGGGATCCCACACACAGCCCCTGTCCTTCCTGCACCTCAGTACTCCATCTACAGATGGGATGTATAATGAGATGTACAACCCTTTCACACTGACAGTGCGGGGGCGTCGGCGGCAAAGCGCTGCTAGTTTTAGAGGCGCTTTACTGTAGTTTTAGAGCTACTTTTAGCCCCCACTAGCGGCTAACTAAAGGGTTCAAAGTGCCACTGCTTTGCAGACACTGACCATCGATTTCAATGGGCAGTGGCGCTTTAGGAGCAGTGTATACACACACTGAACTGCCTCAAAGAAGCTACTTGCAGGATATTTTTTGATGTCCTGCCAGCGCACCGCTTCAGTGTGAAAGCACTCGGCCTATCACACTGGGATTGCAGATGAGGCTTTTTTCGCCCAAAAATTGCCTCCAGTGTGAAAGGGGTCTAATAGACCATCTCTTGTACTATTGTCTGCAGTCTCTGACCATCTCCTATATCATGTCTGCAGTCTCTGACCATCTCCTGTACTCAGCTTCTCGTCCTGTATTTTGTTTATTGTTAAGAGATCACATAAGAATCCCAGGGTAATGAAGACTTTGTGGGGGAGCATTTCTGTGGTTGAGTTGTTGTCATAAAAACATTTGTAAGGGGAAGAGTTCGTAAAAATGACCAAAAATATTTCTGCACCCAGGCGCCTGTGACCCTAGAATCGTCCCTGCCTCTTGAAGTCCGTTGATTCACTGCATATTCCTCCCAACTGAAATTTGGTGTTATTACACCACAATCCCCTCACTGGCTAAAGATATATCCTTTTTTTATAATCTCCTGCAGCGTAAGCTTGACTTCAGTAAATTCCGCCCATTTCTAAAATGGGAATCCGATTTAGGTGTATCCATCACAACCTCCCAATGGCTTAATGCATTCAAAGCGACATACAAGGCCTCAAAATGCATCAGGCATTGGGAAATTTCACAAAAAATAGCTGAGGTGATATCTTACACCATACAGAATGTCCAAATTTTCTCTGAATCAATTCACCACTTTGCTGGAAAAACTGTGGATCTGTGGGTAATTTGTTCCATATGTTCTGGACTTGTAAACACTTGACCAGCTTCTGGAATGATATATTCCGTACTATCTCCACCATTAAAGGGATCTTAACACCCCCCAACCCAAGCCTAGCTGTGCCGAATGTAGGAATAGAGTCCTTTCCCCCTGACTTACGAGTTGTGGTTACCCACATCTTGCTGGTGGCCAGAACGCTGATAGCGAAATATTGGAAGTCCAATAGAGCCCCCAACACCTTGGAAGTTTTGGAGACTACCCAATCTCATTATGTTTATGAGTTATTATTGGCTAATAGATTGAATAATAGGAAACAATTTAACCCATTTTGAAAACCATGGAAAGATTGGAATAATGTAGTTTGAGCTATTTCCTCCCATCCTCCTTATTCCCCTCGGTTCTTATGGGGGTCTGATCGAGGAGAGACTATACCCTTTGCTACCTTTTCTTCTTTTTCTTTCTTTTTTCCCTATGTTTATGCCTATGTTTGTATTATCCTATAAACAATTGTTGTTTTCATATTGCCTGCACTCTCTAATTCTCTCTAAGGCCTTGTACACACGATCAGTCCAAACTGATGAAAACGGACTGAAGGTCCGTTTCATCGGTTAACTGATGAAGCTGACTGATGGTCTGATGTGCCTACACACCATCAGTTCAAAAACCAATCGAGTCCAACGCGGTGATGTAAAACACAACGACGTGCTGGAAAAAAATGAAGTTCAATGCTTCCAAGCATGCGTCGACTTGATTCTGAGCATGCGCGGGTTTTGAACCGATGCTTTTACGTACTAACCATCGGTTTTGACCTATCGGTTATCAGTCCATCAGTTCAATTTTAAAGCAAGTTCTAAATTTTTGGACCGAGGAAAACTGACTGATGGGGCCCACACACGGTCGGTTTGGACTGATGAAACAGACCTTCAGTCCGTTTTCATCAGTTTGGACTGATCGTGTGTACAAGGCCTGAGAGTAGGACCAGATGGTATACTCTAAGTGTCATGCATGCGTTGCCTTGTGCCTTAATTGAAACGGCTATGTAACATGGCTGAATGTATACTTCTATATTTTTGTACTATTGTTTTTGTACGGCAGCTATATTTTGTCTATTGGAAAACTTAAATAAAAAAACATTTAAAGTAGAAATGTCATTTTGTGCAGGAACTGTTCTAAACACAGGAAAAATGTGCTACTTTACAGGCACTTTTATTCTTTCACTTTAAGCATTATTAAAATCACTGCTCCCGAAAAAACGGACGCTTTTAAAACTTGTTTTGCAGTGATACATGTCCCCTGGGGCAGGACTCAGGTCTCCAAACACTTTTTTGACAATAACTTGCCTATTAACCTTTAAAATTGGCACTTTAAATTTTTCATGTTCATGTCCCATAGACTTTAACGGTGTTTGCATGTTCGAACACATTTTTTGCCTGTTCGAATGTTCTGCTGCGAACCGAACCGGGGATCCAGTCCTCACCTGAACCAATTCTTGATTTGATTCATTCTTTGGCTTCACTTTGATTTACTACTGCACATGTGCGCCTGCATCTTGGGGCAGGAGGGGGGCAAACTTCAGATCTGAGTCGGAAGTGGGAGCGGGTACCTGTCAGAACCAGGTACCTACTCCCCCTCCCAAAAAGTGCCAAATGTGTCAGTGGCGGGGGAGGGTGCAAACAAGCGGTTATTCTACTTTTGGGTGGCACTCCGCTTTAAAGCCTAAAAAACATTCAAAATAAGCACGAGGGAAATTACTTACCTTTAGTAAGATGTGTCCCTTTTGTGTTTTAGTTCATTAGTAATCTTCATTTTCAGATGTCCCCTTGCCCTTACTGCCTTATTCTTCTGGTGTGGCAGATAAGTGCCTATATCTGCCATTTCTGCCCAGCTCCTCCAAGTCACTAGACATGTGCAATTTGTTTCAGTCAGAATATTCGGAAACAATTTTGGTTATTCTCAGATTTGGATGTATCCAAATCTCTGAATGTAATAGCAAGGAATGATAAGGAATTTAATTAAAATCCATTAAAATTTGTCTTGTTTATTTGTTTTCGAACAAATTTCAACTTTTCAGAAATTTTTTAATGTGGATCGGTCAAAAAAACTATAAACCGATTTGAATTCTGTGTGAAAAAATTGCTGGTTGTTAAGCAGCGGGCCAGGAGGCCGGCTGCTTGCGTCTCTAACAACCATGAGTCATAATCTGTCACAGGGCTTCCCCACTGACAGATAATTGTAAGGATAAAGTATGCTGGCATTTCCCAGCAATAGAAAATTAAAAAAAAAGTAGGGTCCCCCAAATATCCATACCAGACCCTTATTCAAGCATGGAGCCTGGCAGGTCAGGAAAGGGGAGGGGACAAGCGAGTGCTCCCCTCCTGAACCATACCAGGCCACATGCCCTCAACATGAGTGTTGGGTGCTTTGGGGTGGGGGCTCTGTTCCCCCAACTCTCAAAGCACCTTGTCCCTAATTGGATGGGGACAAGGACCTCTTCCTGACAACCCTGGGTTGATCCCACTGACCTCCCCATGTTGAGGGAATGTGGCCTGGTATGGTTCAGGAGGGGGGACGCTCATTTGTCCCCTCCCCTTTCCTGACCTGCTAGGCTGCATGCTCAGAAAAGGGTCTAGTATGGATTTTTGGGGGACCCTATGCCTTTTTTTAAATTTTGGCGTGGGGTTCCCCTTAAAATCCATACCAGACCTGTACAACATGTTTTTAACACTTTTATATTGCCGGGAAATGCCGGCATTCTTCATCTTTACAATCACCTGTCAGTGGGGAAGCCTGTTGACAAATGTTGATTCTGACGCTGTTGAGCAACCAGCCATTTCTTCACACAGAATTCTAAGGCCCCGTACACACGATAGAATCCATCCGCAGATAAATCCCAGCAAATGGGTTTCAGCGGATAGATCCTATGGTGTGTACACGCCAGCGGATCTGTTTCCGCGGATATATCTCCCCTGGGATGGATTCCAGCAGATCGAATATTTGCTGACATGCACAACATATCCATCTGCTGGAGTCCATCCCAACGGATGGATCCGCTGGTCTGTACAGACTCACAGGATCCATCCGTCCGAAGGGATCCCCCGCATGCGTCGTAATGATTCGACGCATGCGTGGAATTCCTTATATGACAGCGTCGCGCACGTCGCCGCATCATAATCGCGGCGACGGCGCGACACGTCATCGCCAGAGGATTTCGGCGCGGATTTCAATGCGATGGTGTGTACACTCCATCACATGAAAATCCGCCGAAATCCTCTAGAGGATTTATCCGCGGAAACGGTCCGCTGGACCGTATTCGCGGATAAATTCTATCGTGTGTATGGGGCCTTATAGTTCTGAAAAGTTGGAATTTGTTAGAGCATTAATAAATTAAACAAATTTTAATGAAAACTAAAAAAAACAAATATTACAAAAACGTAAAGGAACTAAACAAATTCTTAAACCAAACTACAGTAAATGAATTCCATACCAAAATTAAATTAGCAACATAACAAATCTATCCGAAACAAAACAATTTTTTCTGTACATGTCTAGAAGTCACACAACAACTTCTATGAATGAATCTGGATCTATGAATGAATGAAGGATGAGTGAATTATTGAAAGGTATGTCCCCTACATTCTTAAATCATGTGTCATTTCATAGAAGCTGCAGTTTGGCTTTTATGAATGTAGGAACTGGGCAGAAAGGGCACAGCTACTGTGCTCTTGAAAATTCCCTCCCATAACGCATTGATGCTCATCTTGCCAGTGCTCCTCCACTGCTTCTTCCGCTGTCTGAGCTGGTGACAATACCTAGTGCTTCTAGGGTAGGGGGAAGTGTGTGATCTACTCACATGTAACAGTGTTCTGGTATTTCAATCAAATTCTATTCCTGAGCACTGCCACATGATGGGGGGGTGACATCACCACTCCCCTAGCATCTGATACCAACTGGGATTTTAATGCCAATGCAATGAATTGGTTGGGGAGCACTGCAAAAGGAGATTTTTTTCTAAAACTCCAAATGTCCCTTATTTGTAAAAAGAGTGTCCCACTTTTGAAGCCAGGTCCTTCTGTCCCGTTTTCTTCCTCAATTGTCCCTCTATTCAACTATTGAAAGTGCTATAATGCACTAAATCTTTTGATCAGACCTTAAATGGGAGTGCATCTATCGTTCTGAAAAGTCTTTTTAAAGGTTAAGTAAGAATGAAAAAAGCACCATAATTTTGAAACACTAATTAATCGTGGTCTATGTAACTTTGGATGTTCCAAGGATATGCCCTTTGATTGATGCTCTCCTTTCTTTCACCTTATCACTGTACTGCTGGAGCAGTTGTGTGAGATGCTGGCTGTGAGCAGAGTGGGCTGAATACTATCCTCAGCTAAGCTTGCTCCTGCTTCACCACCTTCCATCTGGCAGCACCGGCTCTGAGCCAATCAGCAGCTGGGAGATGAAGATGTTGCTACTGGGAACACTGGGAAATGTAGTCCTGGAAGGAGTACTGTACAGTGGATGCTAATGGGCTGTGGACTTTAACACCTAGGGTTCCCTGTACACCAGAAGAGGAGAGGAGAGACCTTTCCTTGTCTCTGAGAAAGAAATCCACACATATATGTGGGTAATGAGAGAATACCGACATGTTGCAAAACTAGAGTGGTGTGAGACCAGAGAGTACAGACTTGTCACTGGGTGTATTTGATCAGATTCAGAGAGACCACTGAAAGGTCTTTCACTGTGATGGGACTAGAGCCAGAGGGACCTGCTGCTGTGTAAGTGCCTATGTGATAGTGTGGACCAAGGCACTGGGGACAAGAGACTACAAAGTGTTTTGAACTGGACTTGATGGGTACCAAAACTGGTGAGAAGAATTAACTGTGCTTTTTCCATCACTGCCCACAGTTTAATGTCAGTTGAGACTGTCTATTACTTAGCAGCCCTACAGTCCTTATCTTTATACAGTTTAAAGAGACAACATGTGCACCACTGTACAGATGGGCCCCAGCTTAAATTTGTTAACCAGGCACCAGCTACTGTACAGACATCCCCAGAGGTACCCCTCTAAGGGACGTGTGCACTCACCTACACTTGGGGGTGTATGCACAAAGTGCACTCCAGGACAATTTTTGAATAGTTATTGCCAAGAGTTACAGTGAGATTTTTTCTTTGTGTCGTTCATGCTTTTCATGGTTGATGCTGTTCTTATCAATGCTGTGTATACTAGTTTAACTTGGTTTAGCCTTATTTCGGTTTAAGTTAATTGCTATAGTTAAGGCTAGTGTTCCCATCAGTTAGCCTGACACACCCCAACATATTCTCTGTTTATTGGTTTGTGCATTGTATTTTTACTACCTTGCTATTACACTGTATATTTACTTTATCTACCGTCAAGTTTCCTGTGATTTATTTCTTGGATGCTAATATAGTGTGATAGTATACTAACACTTAAGTTATACAGGTGTGTTCAGCCTTCAAATTTTATATACCAGGTGTATCAGAGGTGACAGAGCTGTGTACAGAGTCGTGGCAGAACAGCGAACCGATCATACCAAACGACTCCTGTGGGGGTAAGCATTACATACATGTTTATGTGCTCCATAGCAAAAACAAGCACTGTTAAAGAGGCTCAGTTAATGGGTTGTTTTATAATCCCCAGTTTGGTTAAATTTTTACTGGAACAGTACCTCCAAATTATTCCTTTATGGATTGTCTGCTGTTCTGGCACATTGCTCTTAATTAAATGAAATGCTGCTACAAGACAAGTAATAACTTGTCTGTATGGGTCTATGTTTAATAGAAACTGAGCTGTCAGCAGTGGAGTGTCTTTAATTTATTCGTTAAGAGAGATAGGGTTCCATGAAATTGATATACTGAAAGACTGCATTGCTAAAAAAAAAAATGCATGTACTAGTTTATAATTTATACAAACTGCTGTGAGCTACGTGCGGTGTGGTAAAACTCCTTAGAGAGAAGCCTTATAATTGAGTTGCCTCTAGTTGTTTTTGTGTTTACTTTGGATGGGATATTAAAGTTAAGATAAGCAAAATCATTGTGGTGCTAAGGTCCTTATCTCTAGGAATTTTTATTTAAAAAAATGGAGTGGTTGAAAGAGAAAATTGATCGCCATGTAACGATTAGGCATTGTACTCCTTTACTGGAAACAAAATGATAATCAATGGATTTTTTCATTAACAATGGGACACCCACTAAGAAGGTAGCTGTGGTAGTATATGCCAATTACCAGTAAGAAATGCCCGGTGTATTTCCTAGAGTTGTAACAAGGGCAGTATTCAAGCTTAAAAAAAAATATTTTCTTTTTTCTTTCTTCTTTTTGACAACCAACAGAACTCATGCAGAAAGAAATTAATTAGGTAAATCTGATCTAAGCAACAGGCCTTTTGGGCACAGTTTTGGGCGCTTGGAGTCATCACAATGCTTTCAAGCTTGACTTATATTGGGCATCAGAAATAAGGTGAACCCTACTACTCGGAATGAAAGAAATCGATGTACTATTGTTTTGCCGAACCATATGCTTTCTAAAAATGTGGATATTTTCTCTCTTCCATTTGTTTGTCTCCCTACCCTTTTTCCCTCTTTTGTTCCCTACCATCATATTTCTGCATTAAAGTAGGCGCACCCTGTACTTTAGAGGCGATTGCCTTATAGCATGTTAAATGGCAATGCACCTATACTTTATTTTCTACTGTATTCATTTTATTTTATACTATATTCTTTTTGATAAAAATAAATAAGTATATGTCACAAACTACGGTGAATGAGAGTGAACCACAACTGCGGTTAGGGAAAAGATTTCAATGCACTTCTCTATGTAATGTGATTTTCAGTACTGGACCCCAGGCGTCACTCCAATCAGAGAAAAAGAGTTTGGGGGTTCACTACATCATATCTCTCACATATAGGAACGTATTGAGCTACTAAGGGAGGAGGTATTACTACATACCTTAATCCCCTAGCTTTAAAAACGTATAGCGAACATGTTCCGTATTTCAAGGCAGCAGGCCGTATACTATAAATAACAAATGTCAAGCACGTAGCATATGAGAATACTGTATGCAGATAGCATATACTTGAGAGAGGCAACTGTAGATTAAATTGGTTTAAGAGTGTATGTCCCTTTAAGATAAGCCACAACTGTTATATGAATCCACAATAAGTGATGCCAAGCAAAGCGGTAGTTTAAACTTGAGCCAGATTCAAATACAGTACTTAGTAAATGCAATATGTGACCAGGGTAATTCTAGAGCAATAAATGTAACATGGTAAGGGTACTTATCCGTTTGCAGAGCACCAGAGTTCTTCAGCAATAGCAGCGTATTGTGGCAGCAATGGGATTAGGTAATGGAGGATCTCCTGGTGGTGGATATCTTAGGGTGTCCCCAGAGCAACTGCAGTAGGGATGGCAGCATGGATCCGGGTAGAGGATACTTGGTAGGATTAAGCTGTAGCTTGATGGTGGATCCGGGCTGCGATGGGTTACAGCTGAGGGGATAATATTGCCAATAGTTTGGTGGTAGCGTGGTCCGGCTACGGCCAACAATAATAGAATGCTGTACTGCAGGAGTGCAGTAAATATATAGGGGCAAAAACAGGTGCATGGAATAGCGGTGATTCCACACGGCGCTTCCGTGTTCCGCGCTGGAATGCACGCGGTGCCAGGAAGTGACGTCAGTCCGCGGCGCCGGGAAGTGATGTCAGAGCATGATCGCCGAATGTGTTCCAAGGTGGAACGCAATCTGCGTAGGCGCTTATAGTATATAAAGAGAAGAAAAAAATTGGTAAATCTGATCTTTTCCATTCATTCACATTTTCTTAACCTCCCTGGTGGTATGATTCTTTCAGAAAAAAGGTGCTGAAAGTGCTACCATTATTTGCAAGGAAATTTGGTGATTTGTACTGTAGGCCTGTAATTCTTAGGAATAACTCACTTAAATCTGACCAAACAAGAGTCTAGTAGGCATCCGGGGTATGACTTTTTTTTAAAAACAAAATTATAAATTATAATATAATAAATAATTATAAATAATTATAACAAATAATAATATAATTATAATAAAAATTATTCAATAATGTAATCAACTCAAAATCACTGAAATTTGCTCAGTTGCAGAATTGTCGCTGTGATTACTTTTATTTTTTATGACGAATTTCCCCACAAATCGCTATCGCACAATTCTGTAAGTGATTATAATTTATTATCGCTTTTTTCTAGCTGCTCTAAAACCATTTTTGACATAAAGGGACACTTTTGGTTGCTATGGACAATCTACAGTTTGCAGGCAGAAAGAACAGTTTTTATTATATAAAAGTGCATGTAGGACACTGGGCAGACCACTAGGGACAAGGGGGGTGTGTATTTTTTACATACAGTACTGTAATCTATAAGATTACAGCATACTGTATGTATTGTGTTTGTTTACCTTTTTGAATTTGGCGCCGTTCTCCGCTCCCGTGCATCGTAATGTCGCAGGGAACGGAGATCGGCGGCACAGGAGGACACTGTGTGAATCGAGCGAGGTCCCGCTCGCTCACACAGCGCGGTGGCATCGCTGGATCCAGGGACAAGGTAAGTAAACCATGCCTGTGGATCCAGCGAGGCGAGCCCGAGTCTGACTCGGGGTTACCGATCGTAGCCAAAAAATCTCACCCCGAGTCAGACTCGGGAAACACCGCCAGGGGGGTTAAGAATCATACATAAGCATGCAGAACTTCAAGAAATTGGCCAAATCCAACTATTTGGCAAACCAGTGGCTGAGAGAACACAAAGAAGAACCAGAAAACTCCCTAAAACTCAGGCAATATGCAGCTATTATGGGTTTCTCTTTAGACTGAGTTTACAAACACCCCAGGGGAATCAGCGTAAATACAGCTTGTGGCATGCTACTATTGAAAGAAGTGTGATGTTTTGTGTGTGTGTGGGGAAGGTTAGGGTGTCTTCAGGTTTATTTTTGAAAATATAGTAACCTTGTTCAATGTGCTTGGATTAACATTCTGTCAGTCATTTAAATCATTGGACCCTTAATTTTCCATGGCATATGCGAATACTGGAAAAATGTTTCCTGAAGTTTTACTTCTTAGTTAACCACCCTCCAGTTTGCCGATTGGAGAGTGAAGGAGTAACAACACTGTATCACTGAGGTTATCACTGTGCTCTTCCCTCCTGTAAGCTCTCTCACAGCAACTATTATACCGGATCTCCATCTCCCATTCCTGTAGGGAGTCTTGTTGTATGGGGTTTACAGTAACCAGATACGCCAGGCTATTGTATTTACACTAGCTGTATTTAAATTACATTTCAATACATGTTTTATATGTGACTAAAACATAAAACATTTTGTAGACTGAGGAAGGGTTAAAACCCATTATTATTGTTTTTTTACTTTGTCCATGTCCTAATGGGAAAGATCCACTCACTCCCTATACAATTTTGGATTTCCCATCACTTATAGCCTTGGTGATAACAGTCCTCTGGAGGATAGAGAAGATAAATCACATAAAGAAATTAAAAAAATATAGAGTTTTTGTCTTTATCCCATGCTGTTTAGTGGTGTGCCTCTATACACTTTTCTAAGAATTAAAGCAGAGTGTTGTATTTTAAGGACAATAGTTGGGGCATGACACTGAACACCCCTTTGTGTACCTATGGTACCACCAAATGGGTACTACACATGTATTTAGTTAGGCACCAACAAAAGTCAAAATTTGGGATTAGGTTGATACCAATTAGTAAGATAAATAGATTGTAGCTCAAGTTTTTAAGGCACACTGGCCTCTTCCTCATTCTTATTCTATCTACTGAAGAAGAGGTCTGTGTGCCTCAAAAGTTTGCAGTACAATAAATTAGACATGTGTTTCGTTAATATCCAGACACCGTTTTCATTATTAAGAGATTCAGATATATCCGAATAACCGAATTACAGCTTAAACAAAGTTTGCCGAATAACTAAACACAATTTGTACACATTTACGATATTCTAAATTACATTTGAATCAAATTTTACATTGAATTTCATTCGAATATGAACTGTTAACATATTTCTGAAATCAAAGACTGTGTAAGTTATTAGAGTACCATTTCAAAATAATGCTGTTTTTGTTAAGCCAAAAGGTGATTTAAAGAATCATTGTAATCATTTGATGAAGCTTTTTCTTTAGTTTTTTACTTTGCTGCATTCAAATAAAAAAAAAAAACATTTTCGATTCAACTGATTAAAAATGTATTGATTTGAACGTTTCAAAATGAAGAAAAAAAAAGTCGACGAAAATGAATTTCAAATACGAATCTCGTATATAAATTGAACAAATCAACCAAATTTAACCAAACTAAATAACTAGATTAACAAATCTAAACAAAACAATTTTTTTCATCATGAACATGTCTACAATAAATTTATTTTGCTGATAAATGGTTTCACTCTAAACCTAAACTTCTACAAGTAACAAAAAACAGTGACATGTGGGATTTCAATAGAGATTCTATAAGGGGAAAACTCAAAGTTTGTGGCAGAAAATAATATTGCAACAGCGACTTAGAAAGCAGGCTTGTGACTATCTGCTTACCTTACTTCAGGCTAAAATCAAGACTTCAGTCGGAGACTTTAATGTACCAAATTACGCTAGACACGCCGCTGTTTTGATCGGCAAAGATGCAAATGAGAGAGATAGGGCGATCCACAAAATTAAGTGTGTGCGCCGTAGATTACGCCCTGTGCGCTTCTGTTAGTTTCCCGGCAGGAAGTTACACTTTATAAAAGGTGCCCTAATTTTACACCTGCCGTGTAAAGGTCTGCTAAAGCAACATCATTAAGGAAGAGCTGAGCACACACACTTGCTGGACTACAATCTGTCTGCCAACATGCCAGGGCCATCCATGATCATAACTGCACTAGTGACTTTAGAAGGAGGAGGGAACGGAGGAGGAGGAGGAGGGCACAGGAGAGGGTATACCGCAGACGCCTAGATGTCTTTGCCATGGGGGAAGCAGAGGTGTATCGCACCTTCAGATTCAGCCGTGAAGCCATCCTGGAATTAACCACAATCCTGCAGGATGACCTCACCAGCCCAACACAACGCTCACATGCAGTGCAGACACTGATCAAGGTCCTGGCAACACTGCATTTCCTGGCCACTGGCTCTTTTCAGCGCACAAGTGGACGTGTGGCTGGGATGGCACAATCCTCCATGAGCAGATGTGTGCACCAGGTTGTCCCTGCAATCCTCAGACGCATGGCCAATCAATTCATCAAACCCTCCCAGGCGGTCCAGCGAATGGACACAATGACCAATTTTTTCCAAATTGCTGGATTCCCACGCACCATCGGGGCAATTGATTGCACACATGTGGCACTACAGCCCCCCCATGAGACAGAGAACATGTACCAAAATAGGAAGCACTGGCATTCAATCAATGTCCAGGTGATAGTGGATGCCAAATACCTCATATGGCATGTCTGTGCCAAATTCCCAGGATCCAGCCATGACAGCTACATATACCGTCACAGCAACATCTCCAGAGAATTGGAACAGAACGTGTATGGGGACAGCTGGCTGGTTGGTGAGTGACATGGGTGTCAGGTATGACTGTCCCACCCCATGATGCAGACATCACGAGGGACACATGCATGACTAACATCCTCCTGTTTTTTACCTTCCAGGTGACTCTGCATATGCACTGGGACCCCATCTTATGACTCCATACCGGAACCCCCAAACCCCAGGAGAGGAAAACTACAATGCTGCACAAATACGCACCCGTGCAGTGGTGGAACGCACATTTGGCCTCCTGAAGTCACGTTTCCAATGCCTGGATAAGTCTGGGGGTACCCTGTTGTATTCCCCAGACTTTGTGTGCCAGATCATCGGGGCATGTTGTATTCTGCACAACTTCACCGTGAGAAGGGGCCTGGAGATTGACATATGTGATGACCTGACCCCCGAACCTGACAATCCCCCCCCAACCAACTCTACCCGGTCTGCTGAGGGAACAGCAGCCAGGAGACGCCTCGCAGAAGGCATCTTTGCACAGTAAACGCACATTAAACATGTCACAATGAGAATGCATCTTTGCACAGTAAACACACACATTAATTATGTCACAATGAGAATGCATGAATGCACACCACTGTGGTCCCTAGCACAGACACATCACATGCACATCGAATTGGATTAGATCCATGTACCACCCCAATGGTACTTGGGAGCAGTAACGCCCCGCCACGGCTCCAATTATGTCACTGTGCATTCATGCACCATTCAGGGACCTGGGATCACTTCTCCCTGGTCCTGGGGATCCCTACTCCACCAAAACTGAGGGTGACACCCTTATTTAATCAGGAATGCCACCCCCCACATTCACACATCATTCACACACATGAAACAAATCATAAGTACAGTATACAAAACAAAATCATAAAAATAAAAAAACAAAAGTACCCCTGCAAAATTAATGGCGGCGGCGATTGCTACGCCTGGGCCGCCCATGGGCACGGACACGGGCACGGCCACGGCCAACCAGAGGAGCCTCCTGGGGGGGGTGTGAGCAGGGGAAGGAGGATCATCCTGGGGGGGTGTGAGCAGGGGAAGGAGGATCATCCTGGGGGGGTGGGCGAGCAGGGAAAGGAGGATCATCCTGGGGGGGTGGGTGAGCAGGGGAAGAAGGATCATCCTGGGGGGGTGGGTGAGCACGGGAAGGAGGATCATCCTGGGGGGGTGGGTGAGCACGGGAAGGAGGAGCCTCCCCTGGTGTCTGTCCTCCTGCTGGCCTGCCCTCCAAGGCCACTGCTATCCTTGTCAGACAGTTTGTGAGGGCAGCCGCATTGGCCTGGCCAGCCCGGGTATTGTCCTGGAAAGCCTGGGTCAGGGCAGTCACCTCCTGGGCCACGCCTGTTGTGGCGGTCTGCAGGTCACACAAGCATGTGATGACGGCCAAGGAGTTTGTGGCCCCATCAGTGATTGCCTCCCTCATTGCACCCAGGCTTGTCTGCATCTGGCTCAGTGTATCTTTTATCTGAGCCAGATGGCGGGTCTGCCGGGCATTGTCCCTCTGCAGATTGGCCGGCAGACGCTTGGCCACCCCCCTTGTCTCCTGGGTCGCCATCATGCCTGCCCCTGAGGCTTTTGCCCTGGGAGGAGGGGAGAGAGTGACCCTTGTGGGTTGAGGCCTGTTGGGGGAGGAGTGGGAGGGGCTACCCCTGATGGTGGCCTGACTGCTGCCAGGCTCAGGGGTAGCCTCAGGGGGAAACAAATCAGAGGCCAAAAGGACTTCCCTGCCAATCTCCATATCTTCTTCCTCAGCCTCCCCCCTCATCCTCCTCCCCTCAACCTCCTCATGAGGGGAGGTGTGGCCAATCCCCTCCCCTGGGGACTCCTGCCCTTCTTGGGACTCCTCAGCAGCCTCTTGTCCTGGGGATGGTGCAGCAGCCTGGCCTGATGGGCCAGCAACCTCCTGGCCTGATGGGCCTGCAATCTCCTGGCCATCTGTGGAGGACACAAAACAATCACAGGTTGGAGGATCCACACACTTGGCACATCTTCCCTTCCCCCACCCACACATGCTATTCAACAGATAACAAAAAAACAAAAACTTACCTGTCCTCACAGCAGCATCGGATTGATAGCCATGCAGGACCACCACCTGCTGTGGGTGGAAACACCGGGACACTGCCCATTCCTCCTCATTGAGCCTGACGAGGCAGGGTCCGCCTCCTCCAGTGCCTATGGCATGTGCATTTATTTTGGCCATCTTGTCACGGACCACGCTCCTAAGATCGTTGATCTTCTTTTGTATGCCAGCGGGGGTCCTCGTTTCCCCCCCCCGCCACATTGATCTGATCCGTGATTTTTTTTATCATGTCCTTCCTCTGGGCCGGGGAGGTGTTCCGGCTATCAGGGCCATGCAAAAAACGCCCATATTGGACGATGCCCCGAGCAAGTATCTGCTTCTCAATCGTGGAAAAATTGAGCTTCCTTCGCTTCGGTGCCATCACACCCACCACTCAGCACCAACAAAAAACAAACACAACAAACAAACAAAAAAACTCACACAACAAACAAACAAAAAACTCACAGAAGAAACACACACAAAAATCTAAACACACAAGCAGACAGCTACTACAAATTCAAAAACAAACAGAAAATACACTCAGAAAAAAAAAAAACAGAAAATACACTTAGGTAAAAAACAATCAGAAAATACACTTAGCAAAAAGCAGAGGCTATGACAGGTCTTTTAGACCAGGTAGCTCTTGGGTGGCTGTCGGATGAGGAGGGCATTGGTATGCCCCATTACTACCGAGGAGATTATGGAGGTTATACGTACACTGCTGGGGGAAAAGGCACCAGGCCCCGACTTAATTCCGGGGGAAGTTTATAAAAAATATGGAGCCTTAATAGCTCCTAAATTAGCAGAAGTATTTACAAGTGGATTATCAAAAGGGGCTATCCCAGATTCAATGAGAGAGGCACACATAACATTAATATATAAAGAAACAAAAGATCCAAAACTATGTTCCTCATATAGGCCAATTGCGTTATTAAATATAGATCTTAAAATATTAACAAAAATATTAACATTAAGATTACAACCCTTGCTCAGAAATATTATAGATTCAGACCAAACAGGGTTTATGCCTCAGAGAACAACAGACATTAATCTACGTAGGCTATACACGAATATACATACTCATCATACACAGGAAGGGTCCAGGACGGTGGCCTCTCTAGATATAGAGAAGGCCATCGATACAATTGAATGGCCGTTTCTATGGGAAATACTTAGAATAATGGGATTTCCATTAGAACTCATTAAGTGGATTAAAATAATATATGGGAGACCCATGTCATCCGTGAAATTGGGAGGAAAGTTGTCATTGTTTTTTCAGTTATACATAGGTACGAGACAGGGTTGCACCCTCTCTCCAGCACTCTTTGCGATAGCGATAGAGACAGTGGCAGAGGCTATTAGAACATCGTTAAATATTCAGGGACTTCGAGTGGGGGGGTTGGAAGAGAGGGTAGCTCTATATGCTGATGATATGCTATTGTTTTTGAGAGATGCGGGTCAATCTTTGGAGGGAGCTTTAGAATTACTGAATACCTTCTCATCCTTCACAGGGCTTAAAATAAATTGGGGGAAGTCCCTATTATTCCCTATTGATCAGGGAGCACAGGACACCGTTGCCCCAAATATACCATTGAAATGGGTGAAGGAATTTAAATACCTTGGCATAATAATATCCAGACAAGTTGAGGATTTCTGGGCACTGAATTTAGACCCGGTGATACAGGAACTTGGGAGGAAACTAAAGATATGGATAACGTTACCACTGTCCTTGTTAGGATGTATAAATCTGGTAAAGATGAAGATTCTTCCTAAGTTTCTGTATATATTTAGGAACTCCCCACAATGTTTACCTAAAAGCCTTTTTGTACAACTACATGGAATTCTTTCTACATTCATATGGGCAAATAAATCAGTTAGAATTAAATTGAGTACACTTATGAGACTGGCAGAACAGGGGGGGTTGGATTTTCCAGATTTTCACAAGTATTATTTAGCTACACAGCTGGTGACGGTGGGGAGATGGTTGAACCCTGATGGGTTCGATTCTGCTACTATGTTAGAAGCAGCGGTGGTCCAATCAGTAGAAGCACTGCAGGGACTATTATATAGGGGGTTAGAATCGAGGTGAGAATTAACCCCTTCAATGAGAACAACAGTTAAAATATGGAAAGTGGCTATGGTAAATGAGGGATACTCGAAAACCAATCTATCCCCAAATACCCAATTATGGAGAAATCCTGAACTACCGCACCTGGACTCTATTCAGGACCCAGGTGCTTGGACTAAATATGGGGTAAGAAAGTTACCTCAAATAATACAGGGGGAAAGATTTTCCTCATTTACAGAAATGAGGGAGCTCTGGAACATCCCGGAGAGTTATTTTTTCAGATACAGGCAACTTATTAATGCATTACTTGCCCAGTTTCCTGGGGGAACTCCGCAAATAATGGAAGTAGGCCTGGAACAAATGGTAAAAAGTGGAAAAGGGTCAACTTCAACTTTGTATAAGTATCTACTAAGAGATACATTATTAGATACAAGTAAATTAAGTGAACATTGGAGAAGGGATGTTCCAAATTTGGTGGAGGAGAACTGGGAGGAAGTATGGAGGTCTCCATTTCAGATATTGGTATCACTTCAAGACAAATTAATACAATTTAAAATAATTTATAGGAGTCATTATACACCATATAAGCTATATAAGATCTCTCCATCAAACCCTCAGAACTGCTGGAGATGTGCAGATATTGCAGGAGATTTTATGCACATATTTTGGTTATGCCCAAAGATAGTGGTATTCTGGAGGGAGGTCCTGAGAATAATCGCCACAGTAACATCAATAACCTTGGAACAGAAGGCAGAGATCTGCCTATTGGGATTGGTAGGGAAGAAGATTGTTCCGACAGGAAGGAGAATACAGGTGGGCCTATTATTGTTTTACGCTAAGAAAATGATAGTCCTAAATTGTAAAAAGGTAGAAGCCCCTTCGGTAGCACACTGGAAAAACATTGTAAATGATAATTTGCCACTATATAGGGAGACGTATTACAATAGAGGACATGGAGAGAAATACGAGAGAGTATGGGCAAGATGGATAGAAAACCCTATGACAGCTTCAGGATAAATAGGGTAGAAGGGGAGGTTAAACACACCATTAAATGAAGGGAAAAAAATGAATGCAAAGAAGGAAATTGTGTTAGATGAAATGAATGTTAGTGGAATTGTTAGGAGGCTCAAGAAAGAGCAGATGTTATTGTAAACGGTGAAATGTGTTTGTATATGTATGTTTTGATTTTTTTGTATGGAAACTGGAAAATGAATAAAGAGATTTATATAAAAAAGAAGGGTTGAACGTGACTGTACTATGCTTCTGTGTCACAGTCCCAAAGTTTGTCCCACTGATAGTTGTTTCACAGGCCAAAGGTCATAGAGGTGGTAGAAATAAGACAAGATGAGCTGTAACAGGAGTGGATCAGGAACACTGCAAGCATTGTGCAGGATCCAGAAGCTCGAGAAGACCTAAACTGAAATCTTCATTCAGAGTAGGGATGAGCCGAACACCCCCCGTTCGGTTCGCACCAGAACCTGCAAACAGACCAAAAGTTTGTGTGAACTTTAGGACCCCGTTAATGTCTATGGGACTCGAAAGTTTGAAATATAAAGTGCTAATTTTAAAGACTAATATGCATTTTATTGTCCTAAAAAGTGTTTGGGGACCTGGGTCCTGCCCCAGGGGACATGTATCAATGCAAAAACAGTTTTAAAAACTGAAGTTTTTTCAGGAGCAGTGATTTTAATAATGCTTAAAGTGAAACAACAAAAGTGAAATATTCCTTTAAATGTTGTACCTGGGGGGGGGTGTATAGTATGCCTGTGAAGTACTGCTTGTTTCCCATGCTTAGAACTGTCCCTGCACAAAGTGTCATTTCTGAAGGAAAAAAGTCATTTAAAATCACTCGCAGCTATAATGAATTGTCGACTCCCGGCAATTCAGAGAAAAGTCAATTATAAAAAAAAAGTGTGGGGTTCCCCCAAATTCAATTACCAGGCTCTTCAGGTCTGCCATGGATATTAAGGGGAACCCCGCGTCAAATTAAAAAAAAAACTGACGTGGGGGTTCCCCCCAAATATCCATTCCAGACCCTTCAGGTCTGGTGTGGATTTTAAGGTGAACTCCACCCCAAATTTAAAAAAAAATGGCGTAGAGTTCCCCCCAAAAATCCACACCAGACCCCTTATCCAAGCACACAACCTGGCAGGCCGCAAGAAAAGAGGGGGGATGAGAGAGTGCCCCCCCCTGCTGAACCGTACCAGGCCACATGCCACATGCCCGACAATTCATTATAGCCGCGAGTGATTTTAAATGACTTTTTTTCCTTCAGAAATGACACTTTGTGCATGGACAGTTCTAAGCACGGGAAACAAGTGCTACTTTACAGGCATACTATACACCCCCCCCCCCCCGGTACAATTTTAAGGAATATTTTACTTTTATTGTTTCACTTTAAGCATTATTAAAATCACTGCTCCCGAAAAAAACGTCAGTTTTTAAAACTTTTTTTGCAGTGATACACGTCCCCTGGGGCAGGACCCAGGTCCCCAAACACTTTTTAGGACAATAACTTGCATATTAGCCTTTAAAATTAGCACTTTAGATTTCTCCCATAGACTTTTACAGGGTGTTCCGCAGCTTTACGAATTTGCCGCAAACACCCCAAATTGTTCGCTGTTCGCCAAACAGGCAATGCTCGAGTTGAACATGAGTTTGACTCGAACTCGAGGGTCATCCCTAATTCCGAGTATGAATTATATGCCAAAGAGACAACTTTATATGTCTGAGCTGGATTTTGAAATAGAGACAGGCAGGTGGTGCAGGAATGTACCTACAACTGACATCAGGAATTTAAACAGTGGCGGCTGGTGCTCAAAATTTTTGGGGGGGGGCGCAAAGGAAAAAACAAATTGCAGTCTCACTGTGCCCAAACGCAGCCACTGTTACATGCCATCAAATGCAGCCACTGTTACATGCCATCAAACGCAGCCACTGTGCCATCAATTTGCACCACTGTGCCATGCCATCAAATGCAGCCACTGTGCCATCAATTCGCACCACTGTGCCATGCCATTAAACGCAGTCACTGTGCCATGCCATCAAATGCAGTCACTGTGCCATCAATTCGCACCACTGTGCCATGCCATTAAACGCAGTCACTGTGCCATGCCATCAAATGCAGTCACTGTGCCATCAATTTGCACCACTGCCCAATGCCATTAAATGCAGTCACTGTGCCATCCATTGTCACCACTGTGCCATGCCATTAAATGCAGCCACTGTGCCATCTATTGTCACCACTGTGCCATCCATTGTCACCACTGTGCCATGCCATTAAACGCAGCCACTGTGCCATACATTGTCACCACTGTGCCATACATTGTCACCACTGTGCCATGTCATTAAACGCAGCCACTGTGCCCTTTAATGGTCGCCGCTGTGCCAAGTGTCCCCACTGTGCCCTGTAAATTGCTTCCCCCCCCCCCCGCCCGGCACTTACCTTTACTGGTTTTAGGCATCCACGTCCCACGATGTCTTCTCCCGCCCTCGATGACTGACAGGCGTCTCAGCCAATCAGGTTACCGGTAGCCAGAACCGGCCAACCTGATTGGCTGAGACGCCTGTCATCTTATTCAAGGGGCGTACAGTCTGTGCGCTCCGAGAATAAGCTTCCGGGACCCGAGGGCTGTATTGGGAAAGCCTATCAGAGCTGTTGGCTTTGATAGACATTTCCGTACAGCCAACCAGCTGGCGTTATTCAGATGGCCGGACATTGAGCGCCGACCATCTGAATAACAGCGGCAGCGGCGAAAATAACATAGATTCGTGCAATGCATGAATCTATGTTATTTGACTCAGTGGCGGTGAGAGCCAGAGGGGGCGGCGCTCCAGCGCCCTCTATGGACGAACCGCCACTGCAATTCCTGCAGGAAAATGTGAGGAATTGGACATGATTGGATCACGAGCGAGGCGTGGAATGCAAGCACAAACCAGCATGGTTTGAGGTCAAGTTATACAACATGAATCATATTTTATGTGTAATTATTACTTAAAACAAAAGTCATAGATGCTTATACATGACAATACCAAAAGCATACATGCCAAAACAATACATTACAGTATCTTGTGTTTTAGTCACTAAAAACTGGTGTGTTTTTCACTCTGCCTACTGTGCATCTACAGTATTTTCGTTTTTTGTGGTCATTATCAACTAGACATGTGCGCCGTCAATAAATTTGTTTTGTTTTGTATTAGCCGTTAGTTCGTATTTCGTAATTCGTGTCCGAAATTCAATTTGGGTTCTTATGAAATACGAATTTTCGTTAGGTTCGTTAACTTTTCATAACAATTACGTACATTCGTTATGATGTATTTAAAAAGCAAAACATAACTTTCTCAATACGGCAGTCATCGACTCATTATGCTCATTATGAGGGGCTCCCACCATCCCTGTGCTGTGCTGACTTCCTGGGTTTGTACCCCTGCTGTGCTCATTATGAGGGGTTCCCACCATCCCTGTGCTGTGCTGACTTCCTCCTGGGGCTGTACCCCTGCTGAGCTCATTATGAGGGGCTTCCACCATCCCTGTGCTGTGCTGACTTCCTCCTGGGGCTGTGCCCCTGCTGTTCTCATTATGAGGGGATCCCACATCCCTGTGCTGACATCCTCCTGGGGCTATGCCCCTGCTGTGCTCATTATGAGGGGCTCCCACCATTCCTGGGCTGTGCTGACTTCCTCCTTGGGCTGTGCACCTGCTGTGCTCATTATGAGGGCTCCCACCATCCATGTGCTGTGCTGACTTCCTGGGTTTGTACCCCTGCTGTCTGAAGTAATAAAACGATATTCCTGCGCTGGCCAAGTCTAAAAGGTGGGGTACTGCAGAAAGCACTAAAGGTAGTATCAAGACCCAGGTAAGTATGAATGTAGAAGTAGTGCTGCGCTGTGCATAAATAGATGATAAAGTGCAAATGTGCTCACGTGACAGGTATACGTGAAAGGAAATAAATGAATGGTCAAAATAGCAACAATAAAATATAAATAATCAGCTGCAATGGACTGATAAAGTGTCCAAATACTGTGAAAAGTGAACCACAAAATAGATGTGAGAATAAACTCAAATCTTTAAAATGGCATCATCATGTAACATGTGCAACCATAAATAAATATATTCACATTAAAATTCCATAAAATGAAATAACAATGAATTAAAAAAAAAGGCAGTGCAGATAATGTCCATAGGGTGAAAAACATTTTCTAAAACCCTAAAATGAGTGTAATAAAATATAAGCAGCGCTGTAAACAATCTATGATGAAATATCCATTTTCACAGGTATTCAAAAATAATGCTAATGTCCATAAACATCACCATGTGACAAAAGTGAATATGTGCACAAATTCCAAAAAATATATATATAAATGTGTTTAAATATTAATTAAATACTGTATAAGTCCATATATCACATCAAGTAGGTTTGTGAAAAAAAAATAATGATAATAGCTTCCAATCTTCCACCACACCCGGTTTCAGTGAATCCTGTCCCATCAGATGCAAAACTCACCAACTCAAATTGCCTTACACTCTCGTGTACAAAAAGACCTCACTGGTAGGTTTTGCAGATAATCCCAGTTCCAACCTATTCGCTGCCAGAAAGCTCTGCATGTAAATAAAAGAAGTGCTCCAAATAGCGTGATACCGTAAAATCAGTTTAATAAAGGTAGCTGTTTCACTTTTTGGCCAATTTGATTATCACTATTTGTTCATAAGCGCAGTGGTGGGAACACAGAAAGGGCAGATTCATCTTTGTTACCATTATTTACAATGTCCATAAGGTGCAAGCTGGATGGATGGCTGTGTGTGCACAGTGATCAGGGTGAATTTTAATTTCATTTTATGGAATTTTAGTGTGAATATATTTATTTATGGTTGCACATGTCACACAATGATGCCATTTTAAAGATTTTACAGTATGAGTTTATTCTTTTTTTATTTTTTTATTTTTTTTCCAAAAATATTTTATTGGGGTTTTCCACAGAATATACAAAAACAAAAAGAAAACACAACCAATTGGAATACAGGATCCATATGTTTATTCTTGCATCTATTCTGTGGTACACTTTTCACAGTATTTGGACACTTTATCAGTCCATTGTTTATACTGTTGCAGCTGATTATTTATTAGCTGCGATTATTTATCAGCACTACTTCTACATTTATACTGTACCCCTGCTGTGCTCATTATGAGGGGCTCCCACCATCCCTGTGCTGTGCCGACTTCCTCCTGTGGATGTACACCTGCTGTGCTCATTATGAGGGGCTCCCACCATCTCTGTGCTGTCCTGACTTCCTCCTGGGGCTGTACTCCTGCTGTGCTCATTATGAGGGGCTCCCACCATCCCTGTGCTGTCCTGACTTCCTGGGTTTTTAACTTCATTATAAAGAATCATAATCATAATTATTATGACAATAATAAAACAATATAAACGAACATTCTTATTTTGTCCGATTCTGAATCTCCCATCGACTACCAGTACCAGTCTCCCACTTCCATATTAAAAAAGGTAATTTTCCCAACCCTCACTCAGCAGCAGAAGAAAACCTCTGATTGGTCAAAACAAAACACCAGTCACGTTTCCGTTGTAACAAAATTTTGATCCAAAATTTGTCAAACAAAATTTCGTATTTCGTATACAAATCGGAAGCATAGCAGTTCAGGTTTCGGATGCTTCTGAATGAACGAATTTTCGATTTGTACGAAACGAAATGCACATGTCTATTATCAACATGAAAGCAGCACCCACCACCCACTCTTTTTAGTGAAGCGGCTTCAATAATTCTTCTTGTTCTCCTGTCAGCTCCACGTCTATCCTAAAGAAAAACAAAGTGTGATAAAGAAAACTTAATTTAACATCTCTTTTAGCAAAATATATATTTTTTTCACAATATTTTATAGTGAGATTTCAGTGTGAGAAGAGGAAAATAAAAAGTATTCTTCTTAGCTGCCTATGCAAAAATAAAACCTGACAGGCGTTCTAATCTTCCCCCATTCTATCAAAACTTTGATAGAATTGATAGTATCAAAACAAGGTTTGCCAGTCAGGAGTGAAAAACATGCAGGTCCCATGTTAAAGCCACATTAGGGTTGATTCTAGGGGCCAGATTCACAAAGGGAATACGACGGCGTATCTCCTGATACGCCGTCGGATCTCTGTTTCTATCTATGCGACTGATTCATAGAATCAGTTACGCATAGATATCCATAAGATCCGACAGGTGTAATTGTTTTACACTGTTGGATCTTAGGATGCAGTACCGCGACCGCCGCTGGGGGAAGTTTGCATCGTAAACCAGCGTCGGGTATGCAAATTAGGAGTTACGGCGATCCACAACGGATTTTCGCGTTCGCTACGTCGCCGCTAGTCTAGTTTCCCGTCGCAAATTTAGTCGTTGTTTTGGGTGCCCTAACTTTAGTCAGCAATCTTTTTGCTGTCTAAAGTATGGCCGTCGTTCTCGCGTCAAAATTTAAAATTTAACGTAGTTTGCGTAATACTTCCGGGAATATGGAAGTACGCTACGCGCGTCACCGTTCGAAAAAATTACGTCACGCCGCGCAAAGCACAATGGGAATTGCCAAACGGAGCATGCGCAGTAGGTCCGGCGCGGGAGCGCGCCTAATTTAAATGGCACACGCCCATTTGAATTGGCCCGCCTTGTGCCGGAGGCCGCCGGCGTAGTTTTCATCGCAAGTGCTTTGTGAATCAGGCACTTGTGATGAAAACTTGCGTTACGTCGCCGCGATTCTATGTGAATCTGGCCCTAGGTTTCTATGATTTACTAAAGGGAAAATGGCTGTTCACTTTACAAGAGGATTTGCACTAGAGCTTGGTAAATGAGGTAAAGCTCTACTGACCTCCACCAACCATGTGCAAGTAAAATAGCTGATTTTTTTTTTTTAATTTTCATTGCACATGATTGGGTATTCTTTGTAAAGTAAAATCTCATTACATTCACTTAACTAAGATGCCAATTCCCTTTTAAAGTGCAACTTCTCTTGTAAAGTGAACAGCCTGTGTGCCCTTAGTAAATTGACCCAATAGTGCAAAAATTCTAATTCAACAACAAACACATCTGAATGTCTCTTACATACATATTGTGCTCCAAAAATACCTTTAAGCATTGAGTATCTTTTTTCTTTGTTTCCCTGACAATTTTTTGTCTCAATTTTCCTCCATTTCTTGTGTGCATATTTAGATTCTTACCGAGCACATTATAATGTGATTAGGTTTGAACTGAGGAATTGTTCATAGTGTATGAATTAAAATTTTGACTGCATCGAAGGCAATCACAAAATTGCTTTGCTTTCTTTGAATAATGTCAAAACAAACTTATATTGTATTCAAGTGATGCTTTGGATTAACTAATAGATAGGAAAAAAAAATATAGTAAGGAGGCGCTGGCTGCCTGAGTTTAAAGCTAAAGTTTAGCCATGAGAAAAAAATTCTCTACAGCTTCAGTGAGCTAGCTTACAGTGAGGGAAAAAAATATTTGATCCCCTGTACATACTTGTACATTTGCCCACTAATAACTCGTACACACCATCGGAATTTCTGATGGAAAATTGCAATGGACTTTTTTCATCGGAAATTCCGGAGTTTTTCCATTGGATATTCCGAGGAATTCCATCTGAGTGTACATAAAGAACATGTTCTCTTTTCCTCCGATGGAATTCCATCAAAATTCCAATGTGAATTTGGTCAGACAAAGGTCCGATCGTGTGTACGGGGAATAACAAAGAAATGATGAGTCTATAATTTTTAATGTCAATATTAAAAAAATGTACTGCGCTAATTCAATAAATGGTAAAGCGGCAACCGAAAATTTTATACAACACTAGTAATAATAATAAAGAAAAAAGCTGCGCTAATGTGGACTTTGAATAACACCAGTGATCATAAATACTACGTCCCTCTAGTGACGAAACGTTGGGAGGAACGACGTTCTGACATCACCGAGTTGCACGCTAGACCTGGAAGATACGGGCTGCCTTATCGAGGAGCCGGCCGGCTCAATTGTTCTTATATGCCAGCATTTTTTTACTTAAATGTAAGTGTGCATTTTTATGTTTTTCATTAAACTATAAAGGGTTTTATGCTATGTAAGTCTATTTTGTCCTATGTGGTGTACTCCAAATCGTTGCATCACATGAGACGTCTTCTATGCAAGCTGAGGCACATATTTCACCATATAGAGGCCCCAGGCTGGGTTAATAGCCATATTTGTCAATTGATCTCCTATAACTAAGAGATCACATCCATCTAGTAAGCAGCAGTGTGTTATTCTGGTGGAGGCACTTCTCTGTCATCACTTTCTTCTGAATGCTGTGGATCCATTTGCACACTGGGGACGTTTGAATGTATATGGATATTTGTCTTTGTTCTTTATGACACAATCGTCAGTGTCACCCTCAAGGATTGCTTTTTTTTATCCTATTTTTTATTAATTTTTACACGGACTGAGATCCATTCACTTGTTATTTCCAGTTCTCATTTATTTTTGGAGATAATAATTAACCCCTTCCCCGCCCCCTAGTGTTAACCCCTTCCCTGCCAGTGGCATTTTTATAGTAATCCAATGCATTTTTATAGCACTGATCGCTATAAAAATGCCAATGGTCCCAAAAATTTGTCAAAAGTGTCCAAAGTGTCCGCCATAATGTCGCAGTACTGAAAAAAAAATCGCTGATCGCCGCCATTACTAGTAAAAAAAAAATATTAATAAAAATGCCATAAAACTATCCCCTATTTTGTAAACGCTATAACTTTTGCACAAACCAATCAATAAACGTTTATTGCGATTGTTTTTACGAAAAATATGTAGAAGAATACGTATCGGCCTAAACTGAGGAAAAAAAATGTTTTTATATATTTTTGGGTGATATTTATTATAGCAAAAAGTAAAAAATATTCATTTTTTTCAAAGTTGTCGCTCTATTTTTGTTTATAGTGCAACAACTAAAAACCGCAGAGGTGATCAAATACGACCAAAAGAAAGCTCTATTTGTCGGAAAAAAAGGACGCCAATTTTGTTTTTGGAGCCATGTCGCACGACCGCGCAATTGTCAGTTAAAGCGACGCAGTGCCGAATCGCAAAAAGTGCTCTGGTCTTTGACCAGCAATATGGTCCGGGGGTTAAGTGGTTAAGCTTTGAAGTTTTCAACAAGCCAGAGGTTTTTCCTTTATTACAATAGCAATGACTAATAAACACAGATAATTTCTGTAATGCGTACTATTAAAAACAGTATACACACAAACAAAATAAATACAGAATGCAATTCCATAATTTTATAGTAGCAGGGCTAGATTGAGATAGACTCGTCTATCTTTATGCCCGGCGTAACGTATCTCAGATACGTTACGCCGCCGTAATTTAGGGCGCAAGTTCTGTATTCAGCAAGAACTTGCACCCTTAGTTACGGCGGCGTAACGTATCTGTGTCGGCGGAAGCCCGCTTAATTCAAATGTGAATGATGTGGGCGTGTTTTATGCATATTAACTGTGACCCCGCGTATTTTAATTTTTTTACGGCATGCGCTGTTCGTGAAAATATCCCAGTGCGCATGCTCGAAAATCCGCAAAACGTCATTGCTTTTGATGTGAACGTAAATTACCTACATCCCTATTCGCGAACGACATACGCAAATGACATAACATTTTCAAAACTTAACGCGGGAACGACGGCCATAATTAACATAGGATACGCTTCATATAGCAGGGGTAACTATACGCCGAAAAAAGACTAACGTAAACGCTGTAAAAAAATGCAACGGCCGGACGTACGTTTCTGAATCGGCGTATCTAGCTCATTTGCATATTCCTTGCTTAACTATACGAAAGCGCCACCTAGCGGCCAGCGTAAATATGCAGCCTAAGATACAATGGTGTAAAACACTTACGCCGGTCGTATCTTAGGGAAATCTATGCGTAACTGATTCTATGAATCAGGTGCATAGATACGACCAGCCGGACTCCGAGATACAACGGCGTATCTGGAGATGCGCCGGCGTACAGTATCTCCTCTCTGAATCTAGCCTGGAGTATTAAACCACTTAAGCCCCAGACCATTTTGTTGCTAAATGATCGGGCCACTTTTTGCGATTCAGTACTGCATTGCTTTAACTGACAATTGCGTGGTCTTGCAACCTTATCATGACTGCGACATTATGGCGGACACATCGGACACTTTTGACACATTTTTGGGCCATTGTCATTTTTACAGCAATCAGTGCTTTAAAAATGCACTGATTACTGTGAAAATGACACTGACAGTAAAGGGGTTAACCACTAGGTGGCACTGTAGGGGCTGAGTGTGCCCTAGTGAGTGTTTCTTACTGTAGGAGGGATGGGCTACGTGTGACAAGACAGTCATCATCGCTTCCGATTACAGGAAGCGGTGATCACTGTCATTGTCACTAGGCAGAGCGGGGAGATGCTTGTTTACATTAGCATCTCCCCACTCTATCTCTCCGTGAGACGATCACGGGTATCCCCGTGGTGAACGAGTCCACGGGACCCGCGGTCGGGTTTCACTGGGCTCACGGCGGGCACAATGGTGCTTCCTTAAAGGGGACATATATATACATCCTTCTGCCCAGGAGTACCATTGTGTCAACGTAAATATGCATGCGGCCATCGGGAAGCGGTAAAGTGAAGCTCCACCCAAAGATGGAAGCTCTGCTTGCTCCCCCCACCGCTGCCACATTTGGCACCTTTTGGGGGGGGGGCGGGTACCTGTTTTTGACAGGTGCCCATCCCCACTTCCGAGTGACCTCGCTGCGGTCTCCTGGAAATTCGCCCTCCTTCCTTCACTCGTTGCTGGGCCATTCACAAACCACACGGCTTCACTGCCGGTTTCACTTACAAGGCATGGTGGGGGCAGAACCCAAGAGCCAATTAAAAAATCGGCTGGGGTGCCCACATCACGGAATCCCTGGACAGGTAAGCACCTTAATATTAAAAGTCAGCAGCTACAGTGTTTGTAGCAGCTGACTTTAAATTTTTTGGTGGGGGGGGGGGGGCTGGAGCTCTGCTTTAATGTTTACCTGTCTAATAACCTTCAGTGTAAATACACACTTTTATTTTAGCTTCAAACTTAGTCATATTCTCAGGAATTACTGTACATGTCATTCCTATAAATAGACACTGGAACTTAGGGTTTTAATGCATAAAGCAGAATTTAATTTTGGCAAAATCTCATGGGCTAATGCATTTAATGAGCGACTGTGATTGCCTCTCAGTGCAGCTGTTGGCAGCCATGAATAAGCACCTGCATTTCTAGTTAGGAGCCACATGCTAGACATTGCACACATGCACCGCGTAAAAAATATATAATTATCAGTACCTTAATATACTAAATTTATACAGGTGGAAATGGAATTTTCAAAATACTTATAGTTTTCTATGAAGCTTTGTAAAATAATGACGCCTATTACCTAGAATTAGAGTAGAAGAAATCCTAGCTTAATGACATTTAGTTTGCTATAGCAATGGTTATAATTTTTGACATAAATTACCATGTCACCTTTTTTTTTTTTTGTTCTTTTTTGCATCCAAGTGCTTTCATTATCCTGCAACTTTCTATCTACATGCATACACTGCAGAGCTAGGTACATGTCATTTCCTAGGCTGGGCTTCCTGAAAGTGACAATGGTAGGCTATGTCTGTGTCTTTTTTTTGTGATCGCTATGGGAAGCCCATGTGACAGGATGAAAACATTGTAGGGAGACAGAGCATTGTAAACATAATACTGCCTAACAGAAAGTGCCTTCAGAAAGACCATTGGAAATGAATCGTCAGATATATTTTATTTAACCACTTCCATACCAGGCACTTACGCACCTTCCCGCCCAAGCCAATTTTCAGCTTTCAGCACTGTCGCACTTTGAATGGCTATTGCGCGGTCATGCTACACTGTACCCAAACACAATTGGCGTCCTTTTTTCCCCACAAATAGAGCTTTCTTTTGGTAGTATTTGATCACCTCTGCCATTTTTTTTCTTTGCGCAACAACTAAAAAAGACTGTACATTTTGAAAAAAAAATACGTTTTTATTTTTTTCTGTAAATTTTTTGGTAAATAAGTATTCTCTTTCAATTACGGGCACTGATATGGCGGCACTGATGGGCACCGATGAGATGGCACTGATGGACATCGAGGTAGTACTGACGGGCACAGATGAGGTGGCACTGATTGGTGGCGCTGGTATGTGGCACTGATGGGCACTCATAGGCTGAACTGATGGGCACACATAGGCGGCACTGATGGGCACTCATGGGCGGCACTGGGCACTCATAGGCAGCACAGATGGGCACTCATGGGCAGCACTTATGGGTGGCACTGATGGATACTTATGGGTGGCACAGATGGGCACTGGGCATGGATGGGCACTGTGGGGTGGCACTGATGGACACTGTGGGGTGGCACTGATGGACACTGGGGTGGCACTGATGGACACTGGGGTGGCAGCACTGATTTACTCATATTTCCAGTCAGTGCCTATTTGTGGGCACTGATTGGCATCTTTTTCTTTTTTTTTTTAATGCTTTTTTTTTTTTGCAGACTTGATGGTCCAGGGTGAGCTTCCCTGGTGGTCCAGTGTGGCGTTCCGAGGGGGGGCTGCGCTGATAAACAATCAGTGCAAATCCCCCCTGTCAGGAGAGCCGCCGATCGGCTCTCCTATACTCGCGTATGTCAGACGCGAGTGAGGAAGAGCCATCAACGGCTCTTCCTGTTTACATCGTGATCAGCCATGATTGGACATGGCTGATCACGTGGTAAAGAGACGTCCTGTCAGGATTTCAGAACCACTTCCCGGACGTAAATCGGCCATAGGCCGGGCGGGAAGTGGTTAAATAGTAACTCCACCTTTGTTAAGCAAAAAACATTTTCCTCCTGGTTATCAATGTACTTAGCAGGGATTGTAACAAACTTTGTAGCAGATTTCTACCTTTTGTTATTCTAATGCCTCGATCGGAATTTCCGATGGAAAAAGTCAGAAGGAATTTTTTTCATCGGATATTCCGACCGTGTTTGTGCCCCATCGGACTTTTTTTCATCGGAATTTCGAAAGAGAACATGTTCTCTTTTTTTTCCGACGGAAAAAAATTCTGTTCGTCTGTAAGGAACTCCGACGGAGAAAAAATGGGCGCACGCTCAGAATCAAGCCGACTCATGATGGGAAGCACTTCATTTTTCTCGGCTCGTCATATTGTCGTACGTCACCGCCTTTTGACGGACAGAATTTGGTGTGACAGAGTGTATACAAGACAGCTTAAAGAAATTCTGTTGTAATAATCGGTCTAAGTTTATTCAGACGGAAAATCCGATCGTGTGTACAAGGCATAAAGGAATAGTTGTTTGTTTGTCTGTGCAAAGTGAATCTGTATGGGGTGGTTTTATAACTATCAATTATATATCAGACAGGAGGCTCATATCTTATGCATTATCTTCCTTTAATAATGCGCACAGCAGAAATACAACTTTCAGTGAATTTCAATAATAAAAGAACTTTTTATAAACAAACTACAAGTCCCAGCAGTCCTCTGGGTATGCCGGCCAATCACACGGCAGATCCGGTAGTATATAAGGGACTGTCTCTTTAAACACCTCCTCTTTCTTTCTGCTCACAGCATGAAATCAGATGAGTATATTATTCTACAGATATAATTTATTGTTTGATTCTTGTCATATTTAATGGGACTTGTTCCCATTACTTGCCCATTACATTCTAAATGATGTAGTGATATTAACATTATTATGTAATTTTTTATATTTAATATGTAACTATTGTAATTTTATATATATATAATTTCCTTGTCAGAAATATGCTGTTGCCCTTAGCTGTCGCTTTTAGCTCCAGCGCTTTCTACATACAATGATAGGTGTCCTCTGTCCCCTGAGGTAGATCTCGCATCGCAGGTCGGCGCCATTTTACTCCTCTTGGCGCCTTCCCTGTCAGTTCTTCAGACACCGCGCGCTTCCCCTCAGAGAGTCCCGTCTCTGAGGGGGCGTATCGCAGCATCCCCGCGCTCCTCCAATCAGCACGTCGCACGCTGCGGGGGGCGGGCTCGGCGGACCTCAGCGCCGTCCTATCACAGCTCAGGAAGCGTAATCTCACGAGATTACGCTCTCCTGAACGTGGACACGCCTACCGTTCGCCGCTGCTCCAGTGTGGAGCAGTCGGCTGTACGGGTAGGACGTCCCTGAGGGCCCCCCCTTGACAAAAATCGATCTAATCAAATCAATAGAGCCCTAATTAATAGGTTATTACTAATAACTAATAAGAGATAGGTGTACCTTACATCTAAACCTCACTGGGCTAGATCATCTGGGGCAATTACACTGTGCTAGTGGAATCAGTAGTGTGAAAAATCTTCCCACCTGCTTTCCCCTCTTGCACTATTACCTGTTACCTAGGATATTCCCCTCAGCTTGTAATTACCATGGCTGATGAGGAGTATACTGAAGCCCCTGTCACCCCAAATGGAGGTGACCACACCCTTCATAGCCCCATATTCCTGACTGCTGCCCAGATCCAGGAACTCATTAACCATTCGGTACAAGTAGCCATGGCTTCGGCCCCCATGACACATTTGGCTGCTGTCATGCCTGGTCCCCCAGGCTGTGGTGAACCGCCCACAAAAAAGGGCAAGGCGACTCATAAGCGCAAACACGTTCCCACAACATGCGACTCCCCGGCAGGGGAAGTAAATAATGTGCCCCAGGCAGCACCCAACCCGGTCTGCCGACCCACTACCCTCCCAGACTCTCACCGACCCCTGAGCCTCGGGGAGCAGCAAACGCAGGGGCAAAGGTCCGCAAGACGGTCCAAACCTGATTCCTTTGTGGACACGTCTGATTCGTCCGCGGAATCTGAGGCGGCAGACGCCTACGAGTCTGATGATGATGCTGATGATATTGATTATGAGGGTAGTGGGCATATGGCGCCCACTGACAACGCCACCCCTGTAACCCAGGGCGAAATAATTCTAGACGCTAAGGGAGAACCCTTCTTCGATCCAGAAGGGATTTCTCACCCCCGCTCTGGAGAATGGGCCCCTCTTCCGGAGGTTGCCCAATATATCCAATACTGGGCCCGCAGGTCCGTGGATAAAAACAACCGCAACAAATTGAGAGCGGAGTGTCCTCGCCCATGCATCTCAAAAAAGGCGGTTTGCACCCCCGAGGTGGACCCGGTACTGCTCAGGTACCTTACAAAACAGGGCAAATATTCTAAAAAGGGTATCGAACGATCCTTTCGTTCCATCCAGGATCGCATACTCGATCTGTTTGGCCCTGTCACCAAAATTTTAAATATAGCCGAGCAAGCTTCCTCCTCGGATAATCCGGTGGACTTGGATCAGCTCAGAGGCTGGGCCCAAAGAACGGTTTGCCTGTTAGGCAGCGCAAATACCATTTGCTCCACGGAGCGTCGCAGATCCATTTTAATGAGATTGGATCCTCAACTATCCCATCTCGCAGACTCAGAACCTGGCCCGTCAGCCGAGGGCATGCTCTTTGGAGATTCCCTTATCAAGGATATTAATAAAATGGTCGGACTGTACACGAGTCTGGACAAGGCCCAATCTTCACTGAAGAAATCAGGGACCGCCAAAATTTTTCCCAGGGCCGGCAGAAACAGGGGCCGTTCTGCCGGTCGCTACTCCGCAAACAGGCAATACTATAGAGCTCCCGCTCAGTACAGCCAGGCTCCACAGTCATATCCAATCCCGGTGGCTCAACCAGCACCATTCTTTCCGCCACGCGGACGTCCCTGGAGGGGACGCGGAGGGAGAGGCTATCCCCGTTCAAGACCTGCTACCGGTGAGTGCCACACACCAGTATTTTTTTCACACCCTAGGGGGAAGATTGAGACATTTTATCCACGGCTGGTCTGCGATTTCGGCAGACCCCTGGATACTCAACACGGTTACGGGATATCAGATAGAACTGTATTCCTTACCAGAACTGAATGTGGTACCTCACCCCATCCGGTTCTCAAACCAGAACTCGATACTTATAGACCAAGAGCTCCAAGCGCTCCTCTCCAAACAGGCCGTCATAGAGGTGGACCCTCTCTCCCCAGGGTTCCTCAGCAACCTCTTTCTGGTCAGGAAAAAGGATGGCGGATTCCGCCCCGTTATAAATCTAAAAACCCTCAATCAACACGTCGTTTATCGACACTTCAAGATGGAAGGGATTCATCATCTGAGGGACCTCCTGCGTCCCGGGGACTGGTTGGTAAAGGTGGACCTGAAGGACGCCTACCTCACAGTCCCCATTCACCCTTCCTCCCAACACCTTCTACGCTTCATTTGGAGGGACAAGATATGGCAATTCACCTGCCTTCCCTTCGGGCTATCCTCCGCCCCATGGTGTTTCACCAAGTTGCTGAAACCAGTGGTGGCGGCCCTACGGAGCAGGGGCGTACGATTAATTATCTACCTGGACGACCTGCTCATTATGGCTCGTTCCATAGACCTGGCAAACATTCATGCCTCCTGGACTGTCAACTTACTCCAGGAATTAGGCTTTGTCATAAACCGCGAAAAGTCCATCCTGACTCCATCCCAAGAGATGGAATTTTTGGGATTCTTAGTGGACACCAATCGCGCTGTCCTTCGCTTGCCCAAGACCAAACTGGCCATTATCCGCAAGGAGATACATTCCATATTGTACAAACGGCGAGTGTCCCTACGCGGCTTAGCACGACTAGTAGGACTCTTATCGGCCTCTGTACAGGCCATCTTTCCGGGACCACTTCATTATCGAGCCCTGCAGAGGCTCAAAGCGCTTCACCTGCGCCAGGGCCTTCGCTACTCAGACGAGGTACCACTGGATGCGGAAGCTGTGGTAGAGTTACGCTGGTGGTTAAAACACGCCATCGATTGGAATGGGAAAACCATTTTCAGCTCCAATCCGGATTACATTATAGAATCGGATGCGAGCCGACACGGCTGGGGTGCTCGCTGCGGACCTTCCGCCACAGGAGGGACCTGGTCCGCAGAGGAGTCGATGCTTCACATCAATGCGTTGGAACTCACGGCGGCCTTTTTCGCCCTCAGGAGTCTTCTGCCGAACGTATCCAATTGCTGTGTTTTACTACGCATGGACAACGTGACCGCAGTCCAATATGTCAACCGCCTAGGCGGCTCCAGATCCAGAACCCTGGCAATTTTAGCAAAGGAGTTTTGGCACTTCTGTCTGGAACGCAACATCGTTCCCTTGGCAGAATACATCCCAGGCACCTCGAATTTGGTTGCGGACTGGAATTCTCGGTACCTCACCGACTCCAGCGACTAGCGACTGGACCGTTCGGTATTCCTCTCCCTGCTTCGACTGTGGGGTCCCTTTTCCATGGACCTCTTCGCCTCACGCCTCAACCGGCAGCTCCCGCACTTTTTCAGCTGGAGACCGGACCCCGAGGCCCAGGCGATAGACGCCCTTCGCCAGATCTGGCCACAAGGGACGCATTATGCGTTTCCACCCTTCTCAATGATCCTCAGGGTTCTCCTACATGTGGCAAACCTGGGGGCCTCAGTCGTGTTGATCACTCCTTGGTGGCCAGCACAACCGTGGTTCCCCCTGCTCCTGGGAATGACTGTCGATCTCCCCAGACTGCTTCCCCGGGTTCCACATCTCTTATCCAATCCAACAGGGGAACTCCATCCCCTGGTAGTGGGTCACGACCTTCATCTCCTCGCTTGGTTGGTATCGGGGTCTCGGACTCAGGTAGCAACCTTTCACGAACGGCTAGGGACCTCCTCGCCCTGGCCTGGGCCCCCGGGACTAGATCGGCGTACCGATCAGCCTGGGGAACCTGGGTACGTTGGTGTGATCAACGGCAAATTGATCCCGTTCACGCACCTGTACCAATGGTAGTTAATTATCTGGCGGATTCATTTGAATCCGGGAGATCATATAGCTCCATCAACGTGTATCGATCAGCCATTTCGGCTTACCATTGCCCGGTAGATTCCCTTCCGGTTGGTAGACATCCCTTGGTGTGCCGCCTCTTGCGAGGTGTTAGATTCCAACGTCCACCACATCCCAGATATCAGAGCACTTGGGATGTGGCATTGGTATTGAACATGTTCTCTACATGGGAGGACAATGACGCTCTCCCGCTAAAGCTACTGTCCTTTAAGCTTACTGTTCTTTTATGCTTAATCTCCATCAAACGAGTATCTGATGTCAAAGCCTTAGACATTTCTAGGCGCCAATTTTCACCCCGGGGCGTTCAGTTCTCGGTTGTACGTCGTACAAAAACAAGAATACAATCGGTCTTCTATCCGTCTTTTCCATCACACCCACGCTTATGTGTGGTTCGCTGCTTGCAGGCCTATGAGTTACAAACAGCTGCGCTACGATCTCCGTCGTTGTCACAACTTCTCATTTCCTACGTACGCCCACATCTTCCGGTTTCCTCGGCCACGCTGGCCCGGTGGGTGAGGTTCACCATGGACATGGCCGGGATTGATGTCACTCTGTTCGGTGCCCATTCTTCAAGGGGTGCCATGGCTACCAAGGTAATCACCTCGGGTGGCTCACTTTCGGATCTTCTGATGGCGGCAGACTGGTCTTCCGAGACCACTTTTCGCCAATTTTACTTTAGACCGGAGGACCACGTATCTATGACAGTTCTGTGATTATGTTATTATTTTGATTTGTCAAGTTTAACACTGTATGTATATCCATTTATGACTTTGAACTTGCATAAGATATGAGCCTCCTGTCTGATATATAAATTGAGATTTTCCTAGCTTGTGACGGAAAATATTAGTTATATGAAGACAGGAGGCGAGTATCTTCCCACCCGACCCAACCCTATCACGGTTTTATCTCATGTTGTTCCAGGCTATTGATGAACGAAACACACGAGCCACGGGCTGAGAAGTTTCCGGAGTGTTCTCCGTTGTTGTTCCCCGTTGGGACGTCTACCTGCTCGACTCGCCGGATCCGGATCCTGACGGACGGAAGACTAGTTGCAGTTGAAGTTTTCGGTTTCAAGTCCTTACCAGTTTCGCTCCAAGAAAGAGGATGTGTTTAAAGAGACAGTCCCTTATATACTACCGGATCTGCCGTGTGATTGGCCGGCATACCCAGAGGACTGCTGGGACTTGTAGTTTGTTTATAAAAAGTTCTTTTATTATTTAAATTCACTGAAAGTTGTATTTCTGCTGTGCGCATTATTAAAGGAAGATAATGCATAAGATACTCGCCTCCTGTCTTCATATAACTAATATTTTCCGTCACAAGCTAGGAAAATCTCAATTTAGCACATGCAGGGCTAACCCATTATCAATTAGCATATGCAGGGCAATGATAGATTATTAGAACAGACGGGGCTAATCAATTATTAATTAGCACATGCAGGGCCAAGCCATTATCAATTAGTACATGCAGGGCAATAATAGATTATTAGCACAGGCAGGGCTAATCAATGATCAATTAGCACATGCAGGGCTAACCCATTATCAATTAGTAAATGCAGGGCAATAATAGATTATTAGTAAAGGCAGGGCTAATCAATTTGAACATGCAGGGCAATAATGAGGAAAGTGGCAGGGTCTGCATCCCTTTAGATGTGATTTTTTTTCATAGGGAGTATCTCATAAATTTTTTGCTGCAGGAGATGCCAAAAATCTGACTAGTTTCTTAGTGCAGACTTCTGGGAAAATCAATGAGCCAATCACATAAGCGGGAAATTACATTTTCATGGGGAGTTCTGTATACCACCTGTGTACAGAACTCCCCCAGGTAGCCATATTGCATTGCCTTTTACAGAAAATGACATCACTGCAAAGTTGCAATCGTATATGCTATATTAATTATTTACTTTTTTTTTGTCCATGAAAGTGGAGTTACTCATCAACCACTTGCCCACTGGGCACTTAAACCCCCTTCCTAACCAGGCCAATTTTCAGCTTTCGGTACTTAAAATTTTTGAATGACAATTACTCAGTCATGCAACACTGTACCCATATGAATTTTTTGTCTTTTTTTTCACACAAATAGAGCATTTTTTGTGGTATTTAATCACCACAGTTTTTTTGTGTGCTATAAATGAAAATAGACTGAAAATGATATTAAAAAAGGCATTTTTCTTCTTTTCAGTTAGAAAATTTAGCAAATTAGTAATTTTTCTTTATAAAATTTGTCCAAAAGTTATACTGCTACATACAGTATCTTTAGTAAAAATAACCCAAACTAGTATACATTATTTGGTCTTTGTGAAGGTTATAGAGTCTACAACCTATGGTGGCAATCATTGAAAATGTATCACACCTAATGTACTGACAGTCTATCTCATTTCTTGAGGCCCTAAGAATCCAGGAAAGGGAACAAATACCCCCCAAATACCCCCCAATACCCCCCTTTTTGGAAAGTAAACATTCCAATGTATTTTGTAAGAGGCATGTTGAGTTTTTTGAAGTTTTAATGTTTTCCCACAATTCTTTGCAAAATTAAGATTGTTTTTGTTCACAAAATGGTCATATTACCAAGTTATTTCTAACACACTGGGGTTGGTTTACTAAAACTGGAGAGTGCAAAATCTGGTTCAGCTCTGCATAGTGAGTGAGTGAGTGAGTAACTTGTATAGCGCAGCAAATGCGAACTTAATCGCCTCAAGGCGCTTGTCATCCAGAGTAGTACAGATCTTTCAGAAGAGGTGGGTCTTTAGCTTTTTCCTGAATGCCCGATGGTTTTCTTCCAAGCGGATGGTCGTGGGTAGAGCATTCCAGAGCCGTGGTCCTTGGACCGAGAATCTTCGTTCTCCTTTCGATTTGTAGCGGGATTTAGGAATTTGGAGAAGGTTTTGGTTGGTTGACCGAAGCATGCGCTTGGTCAGCTCCCAGGTTTTATTGTCAAAGCTTAATTGAACAAGCGGAAGTTAGAAGCTGATTGGCTACCATGCAAAGCTGCACTAGATTTTGCACACACCAGTTTTAGCAAATCAACCCCTTCTGCTACTCCTCCTGAGTATGGTGTTACCACACGTGTGAGAATTTTACAAAGCCTGGCCACATACAGAGGCCAATCATGCAAATAGCACCTCCAGGCTTTCAGGGAGCATAAATTGCACACATAATTTCCTGACAACCTATCACACTTTTGATAGCCCTGGAGCACCAGGACAATGAAAATGCCCACAAAATTACACCATTTCAGAAAGAAAACACCCCAACATATATTATATGAGGCAATATGAGTCTTTTGAACATGTCATTTTTTTCCACAAGTTTTGGAAAATGTGGAAAGAAAATGAAAATATTTTTTATTACACAAAGTTGTCCATTTATAAGACATTTCTAACACATAGCATGTGCATACATTCTGCTACTCCTCCTGAGTATGGCAATACCACATGTGTGAGACTTTTACGCAGCCTGGCCACATACATAGGCCCAACATTCAGGTGACACCATTAGGTGCTCTAGGGACATAAAATTACAAATTTAATTTCTTGACCTCTTACACTTTTGAGGCACTGTAGGGCACTGATAAGCACTGTGGTGGCACTGATGTGGCATAAATGAGCACTGATTTGGCACAGATGAGCACTGATGTGGCATGAATGAGCACAGATGAGGCATGGATATGGCATGGATGACCATGGATGAGGCACGGATGAGGCACGAATGAGCATTGATGTGGCATGGATGATCACTGATGTGGCATGGATTGGCATGGATGAGGCATAGATGGGCATGCATGAGGCATGGATGAGGCACAGATGGGGCATAAATGTGGCGCAGATGGGCATGAATGAGGCACATATGAGCATGAATCAGGCACATATGGGCATGAATGATGCAAAGATGAGGCATGAATGAGGCACATATGGGAATGAATGAGGCATGAATGAGGCACATATGGGCATGAATGTGACACAGATGGGCTAGAATGAGGTATGGATAAGGCAGGGGTGAGTGCTGCTGCAGTCTCCCTCCTCTCCTTGCACGCTGTATCAATTGGTATTTACAGAATGCGAGAAGAGGAGAGAGCTGAACCAGACATGTGCCGGTTTGTTGACAAGTTGTGCCATCATTGGATGTAGTGATCATGTGGTAAAGGGCTGCTGTCATTGGCCCTTTACCGTGATCCAGACCCGGCAAACATGCACACTTCCATGTGCGTGCCCCAGGGGGCACGTGGGAAGTGCAAGTATGGGAGGACGTGTTTATACGCCCTTCCAGAATTAGCTGACCACGCTGTAGCCATCATTCAGTTATGGCCCAATTGGCAAGTGGTTAAAGCTGCAGATTTAAACATGTTGAAACGTTTTTAAATTATATTACCATGTTAAAGCTCAACCCTGAGCTCCCACCTGCAATTTTTCTCTCTTCCACCTAGTGGCAGTCCATACTAATGTAGAGAGTGATGCTAACTTGATGATGTCAGCACCACTCTGTGCACCAGTACAATGTGAATAAAGGGTGCCATGGTGGGGCAAACCATGACTGTCTTCATTCTAAATAGAGTCCTCAGTTTGATGCTGGTCACTATTTAACCCTGAAGACTGAGGACATCTTGTAACAAAAAGAGGCAGTGTAGGTTGCGTCTTTGGATTTAATGTGTTTTTCAGTCTTGGCTCCTTTCTTTTATTCACTTCAGCTTCGGTCATGCAATTCTGTACCTAAACTAATTTATATCAATTTTTCACACAAATAGAGCTTTCTTTTGGTGGTATTTGATCACCACTGTGTTTTATTTTTTATTATATAAACAAAAAATGTGGTATATAAATGGAAAAAAAAATCGATATTTTGCATGTTTGTAAATTTGGATTGGAGAATTCAATAAAACATATAAAAAAATTATAAAACCAAGCATTTTGAAAACAAAAATGTTTTACTTTCTGCTATGAAACATAACCAATAAAAAATAAAATAAAAATTCTTTATAAATTTAGGCCAAATTGTATACTGCTATATGTCTTTGGTAAAAAAAATAAAATAAAATAAAATACAAATAAAAAGTATATTGATTGGTTTGTGTGAAAGTTATAGCGTCTACAAACTATGGTATATATACGCAAACTTTTTTATACTAGTAATAGAGAGGACAATGAGAGTGTGGTAGTCAATCTGACACTGAGTGGGAACTGACTGACACTAACATCACCAGTGACACTAAAGCCTTGTACAGACGAGCGAACATGTCCGATGAAAACGGTCCACGGACCGTTTTCATCGGACATGTCCCCTCGGAGATTTTGGTCTGATGGTTGTACACACCATCAAACCAAAATCCCCGCGGACAGACAGCACGGTGACGTGGCGGTGACGTTGACGTCGCCACGTCCGCAAACCCGGAAGTTCAATGCTTCCACGCATGCGTCGAATCACTTCAACGCCATGCGCGGGTTCTCGGGCCAGCGGACATGTCCGATGAGTCGTACTGACCATCGGACATGTCCGACGGACAGGCTTCCAGCGGACAAGTTTCTTAGCATGCTAAGAAATTTTTGTCCGCTGGAAACCTGTCCGCTAGGCCGGAAAATTGTCCAGTCGGCCCTACACACGACCGAACATGTCCGCGGAAACCGGTCCGCGGACCAGTTTCAGAGGACATGTTCGGTCGTGTGTACGAGGCCTAATACAGTGATCAGTGCTAATACCATACACTGTCATTGTACTAATGGCACTGGCTGGGAAGGGATTAACATCACAGGGTAATTAAGGGGTTAAGTGTGTGCCTAGAAAGTGTTAGTGTTTGTATTATGTGCTGTTTTTTTTTACTAAAAATCTTTGTTCCAAAGAGATTGTTTCCTCTGTACAGAGCCCTGTGTTGCTTTGTCAACACAGGGTTCTGGGATGTGATTGGACACAGCTGATCAGCAGGTTTCAGCCATGAATCATAGACTTATTCATTTAAAATCCAATTGCCGCCGCTAAGATCATAGTGCATCCCACACACCAATCAATCAAATTTAAAGGATTTGTAAAGGTATTTTTATTTTTTTAAATAACAAAGGATGATTTACGGATGTGCATGGCACTGGATCGAAAGGGATGCATTAACTTTACAACCCCCCACTTAAGGACCCCTCACTGTATATATACGTCATTTTTTTAAAGATGGATATCTCAGTAACGGCAGCAGCTGCTGCCACAACCGAGATGTCCCACCGCTCTCCCGCGCCCTCCGTCGCTTACCGGAGCTGTCTGCAGCGGCGGAGACGATCGGGTCCTCTCTCCTGCTTGGCTGGGATACGAGTGAGGGCAAGATGGCCCCCACCCTGTCCCCATAGCATAGCAGGGCAGAAGCGACGTTAAAATGTCACTTGCGCCCATGCTTCTTAAAGCAATATTTTCTTGTTGTCATTTTTTCTAATGACAATTTTTTTTATTTTTTTTGCATTTTAGTCTAAATATGAGATCTGAGGTCTTTTTGACCCCAGATCTCATATTTAAGAGGAACTGACATGCTTTTTTCTATTACAAGGGATGTTTACATTCCTTGTAATAGGAAAACAAGTGATCCATTTTTTTTTATTATTATTATTATTTTTTTTAGTGTAAAAATTTATAAAATAAATAAAAAGAAATAAGAAAACAACAAAAATTTTTTTAAAGCAACCTGTCCCGACGAGCTCGCGTGCAGAAGCGAATGCATTCGTGAGTAGCGCCTGCATATGAAAACGGTGTTCAAACCACACAATTTTTACCGCAATCGTTAGAGCAAGAGCAATAATTCTAGCCCTAGACCTTCTCTGTAACTCAAAAGATGCAACCTATAGAATTTTTTAAACATTGCCTATGGAGATTTTTAAGGGTAAAAGTTTGACGCCATTCCACGAGCGGGCGCAATTTTGAAGTGTGACATGTTGGGTATCATTTTACTAGACGTAACATTATCTTTCACAATATATAAAAAAATTGGGCTAACTTTACTGTTGTCTTATTTTTTAATTAAAAAAAGTATTGTAATGACCGCCATTTTATTCTCTAGGGTGTTAGAAAAAAAATATATAATGTTTGGGGGTTTTAAGTAATTTTCTAGCAAAAAAAAGTACCAAAATTATAACACAGTCCCAAGAAATTCCAACTGTTAATTACCACTTGTCTAACACACCTTCATCATAATCTACTCATCTGGTATTTTGACACTTTTAAGGGATATTATAATTGGGCATATTCAAAGCATAATATTCTGTCCTTTTCAGTGCCATACACAGGCAGCAGTGAGTGTTTTTACACACAATTGTCGTCTCTCAGATGGAAGCAATGGGCAGCTGGAAAGCCACCAGATCACTTTTAAGCACCACTGGCATATTTGTGCGCCTGAAATATTTCCCAGAATATGTGCTCTCTCTCCTCGGCAGACCTGAAACCAGCATGGTGTGTGTCACTGAGTTGAGGAGAAGAAAATCAATGAACATCCATTATTTTATGACCCCCCTTCCTATTAAGAACCTGCAAGCAACATGTAAAATATTACTTCCGGGTCCTGCTACTTACCCTGGCAAATGGGGATGGGGGATATGAAGCAACTGGAGTACAATCTCCACTCCTTTATGCTCAATAGAGGGCATTTGAGACATTAGCAGTTTAATGGACCCCCAATGTCTCTTATTAAATAGAAATGGTCACACAAAAAGTGTCACATATAGATTACATTTTATGAACACAAATCAAGTGAAAAATTCTCTAACAGAGCCCCGGGCCCCCAGCTAGATTTCACTATTTGAATGAAGTTCTTTCCCAGGTAAATTACACATTTCTTGTAGCTTTATGTTTATGCCATTTCTCGACTGTATCCATGTCTGCCTTTGCTTATTTCCATGCCTTAGCTTTTTTCCATTACACAGTGGATTGATGGGACTAGTCATTTACAAAAGGCTAAGGCTCTTTGGGCCAAATTCTCAAAAACTCTGCGTAACTTAAATTTCAGCAGTTAAGTTACACTGACTTAAAATTTCTACCCAAGTGCCTGATCGTCAAAGCACTTAGGTAGAAATTACACGCTGTGTAACTTAAGTGCCGCCGTCGTAAGGCGGTCCTCCTCTCCTGGGGGCGTTTAAAATTTAAATGAGGCGCGCTCCCGCGCCGGCCGTACTGCGCATGCGTGTGACGTCATTTTCCCGACGTGCAGCGCGCGAACGTAATTAACGCCGGTCGGCTTTGAGAATTTCGACGGGACACTAAAGTTGCGACGGGTGAAAAAAAAAGACGCGCCGGGAAAACAAATAATTATTAAAAAAAATGTCAGCGTCGCTCAGTATGCATTCCTGAGAGGGAGAACTCCATGCCAATTTTCAAAGAAAAAAACGGCATGGGTTCCCCCCCCAGGAGCATACCAGGCCCTTAGGTCTGGTATGGGTTGTAAGGAGACCCCCCCACGCCGAAAAATTGACGTAGGGGGTCCCCCTACAATCCATACCAGACCCGTATCCAAAGCACGCTACCCGGCCGGCCAGGAATGGGAGTGGGGACGAGCGAGCGTCCCCCCCCCTCCTGAGCCGTGCCAGGCCGCATGCCCTCAACATGGGGGGGTTGGGTGCTCTGGGGCAGGGGGGCGCACTGCGGGCCCCCCCACCCCAGAGCACCCTGTCCCCATGTCGATGAGGACAGGACCTCTTCCCGACAACCCTTGCCATTGGTTGTCGGGGTATGCGGGCGGGGGCTTATCGGAATCTGGGAGTCCCCTTTAATAAGGGGGCCCCCAGATACCGGCCCCCCACCCTAAGTGAATGGATATGGGGTACATCGTACCCCTATCCATTCACCTGGAGGCAAAAAGTAAAATGTAGTAAACACACAACACAAGGCTTTTTAAAATATTTTATTATTCTGCTCCGGATGCCCCCCCTGTCTTCGTTATTAGCTCAATTACCAGGGGGGGCTTCTTCTTCCGCTCTCCGGGGGTCTTCCGCTCTCCGGGGGTCTTCTCCGCTTTCCGGGGGGGGCTTCTCCGGACTCCGGGGGGCTTCTTCCATCTTCTCCCCTCTTCCGCTGTTGACTCGGCGAACCCCGGTTCTTCTGCAGCTCTCCGGTGCCTTCTTCTTCAGCGCTGGCTGCCTGCTATGTTTGTGTGTTAGCTCGATTTCAAACAGGCAGCCAGCGCGGTCTTCTGTGGCGTCAGGGTCTTGTCTTCCTTTCTTCCGATGTTGCCTCGTCGCCTGTTGTCGCTGTAATGATGGAAGCGCGCCTTGCATCCCATTTATATAGGCATCACCGTCCCATCATGCTCCGGCAGGTACCCACGTGGTGGGTGCCTACCCACGTGCACCCACCACGTGGGTACCTACCGGAGCATGATGGGACGGTGATGCCTATATAAATGGGATGCAAGGCGCGCTTCCATCATTACAGCGACAACAGGCGACGAGGCAACATCGGAAGAAAGGAAGACAAGACCCTGACGCCACAGAAGACCGCGCTGGCTGCCTGTTTGAAATCGAGCTAACACACAAACATAGCAGGCAGCCAGCGCTGAAGAAGAAGGCACCGGAGAGCTGCAGAAGAACCGGGGTTCGCCGAGTCAACAGCGGAAGAGGGGAGAAGATGGAAGAAGCCCCCCGGAGTCCGGAGAAGCCCCCCCCGGAAAGCGGAGAAGACGTCCGGAGAGCGGAAGACCCCCGGAGAGCGGAAGAAGAAGCGCCCCCTGGTAATTGAGCTAATAACGAAGACAGGGGGGGCATCCGGAGCAGAATAATAAAATATTTTAAAAAGCCTTGTGTTGTGTGTTTACTACATTTTACTTTTTGCCTCCAGGTGAATGGATAGGGGTACGATGTACCCCATATCCATTCACTTAGGGTGGGGGGCCGGTATCTGGGGGCCCCCTTATTAAAGGGGACTCCCAGATTCCGATAAGCCCCCGCCCGCATACCCCGACAACCAATGGCAAGGGTTGTCGGGAAGAGGTCCTGTCCTCATCGACATGGGGACAGGGTGCTCTGGGGTGGGGGGGCCCGCAGTGCGCCCCCCTGCCCCAGAGCACCCAACCCCCCCATGTTGAGGGCATGCGGCCTTGCACGGCTCAGGAGGGGGGGGACGCTCGCTCGTCCCCACTCCCATTCCTGGCCGGCCGGGTAGCGTGCTTTGGATACGGGTCTGGTATGGATTGTAGGGGGACCCCCTACGTCAATCTTTCGGCGTGGGGGGTCTCCTTACAACCCATACCAGACCTAAGGGCCTGGTATGCTCCTGGGGGGGAACCCATGCCGGTTTTGAATTTAAAAATTGCCGTGGAGTTCTCCCTCAGGAATGCATACCAAATGCCGTCGCTGGAATGGGCCTTTACAAGGTTTGGCTAACTTTCCACATTGTAAAACCAGCCCTAATTTTGCGCCGGCAAATTCGGAACTTAGGCAGAAATCAAAGTGCTGAAATGCTTTGAAAATCTGCTTAAGTCCTCATTTGCATACGCAAAGCTGGATTTCAATGAGAAATGCCCCCAGTGGCGGATGCGGTACTGCATCCTAAAATCTGACCGTGTAAGTGTCTTACACATGTCAGATTTTCTGCCTAACTTTGGAAAAAGCCTTTTGAGAATCGTTTCCAAAGTTAGGCACAGGGATACGCAGGCTGAACAGCAGTTAAGTCTGCGTATCTCTTTTGAGAATTTGGCCCTTTGTTCTTTTATTGAAGCTCAATGGAGGTTTTAAGGACACAGTATTTCTGACAAGATCAATGGGTATTTTCTGCACTTGCTGAAACTCATCTTAGCCTGATGACGCGTACACACAACCGGTTTTAATGGTCTAGAAAAAACAATGTTTTTTTCAACCCGATTATTGTTAAGCCTGCCTTGCCTACACATGATCGTGAAAAAAAAAATGCTCTAGCAAAGCGTGGTGACGTACAACACGTACAACGGCACTATAAAGGGGAAGTACCATTCGGATGGCGCCACCCTTGGGGCTGCTTTTACTGATTTTGTGTTGGTAAAAGTTTGGTGAGAGACGATTTGTGCTTTTCAGTCTGTTACAGTGTGATGAATGTGCTATCTCCATTACGAAAGCTAGTTTTACCAGAACAAGCGCTCCCGTCTCATAACTTGTGTAGCACTCACCCCTGAAGGAGCTGCTGGTTAGATTTGGGTGGCATGTTACCTCTGTGATTCCGCCGTCTAGGGTAGTTGATGAGAGCCATAGTAATAGAATGTCCACACAGCAGATGTCTTTTTCTTGTGCTTTTATTTACCCAACACAGTAAAATAATGAAACTTTCGGTGAAGAGCAAGGATGCAGTAGGAGAGGAAACAGCAGACTCAGGCGTAACGATACGGAAACAGTCCTGTTTCCAACAATACTTTATTCTCATCGTCACTCTCACCAGCAGTGGCGGTTCGTCCATAGAGGGCGCTGGAGCGCCGCCCCCTCTGGCTCTCACCGCCACTGAGTGAAATAACATAGATTCATGCATTGCACGAATCTATGTTATTTTCGCCGCTGCCGCTGTTATTCAGATGGTCGGCCCTCAATGTCCGGCCATCTGAATAACGCCAGCTGGTTGGCTGTAGGGAAATGTCTATCAAAGCCAACGGCTCTGATAGGCTTTCCCAATACAGCCCTCGGGTCCCGGAAGCTTATTCTCGGAGCGCACAGACTGTACGCCCCTTGAATAAGATGACAGGCGTCTCAGCCAATCACGTTGGCCGGTTCTGGCTACCTGTAACCTGATTGGCTGAGACGCCTGTCAGTCATCGAGGGCGGGAGAAGACATCGTGGGACGTGGATGCCTGACTCCAGTAAAGGTAAGTGCGGGGGGGAGAACGCAATTTACAGGGCACAGTGGGGACCATTAAAGGGCTCAGTGGCTGCGTTTAATGGCATGGCACAGTGGTGACAATGGATGGCACAGTGGCTGCGTTTAATGGCATGGCACAGTGGTGACAATGGATGGCACAGTGGTGACAATGGATGGCACAGTGGTGACAATGGATGGCACAGTGGCTGCGTTTAATGGCATGGCACAGTGGTGACAATGTATGGCACAGTGGCTGCGTTTAATGGCATGGCACAGTGGTGACAATGGATGGCACAGTGGTGACAATGGATGGCGCAGTGGCTGCGTTTAATGGCATGGCACAGTGGTGACAATGTATGGCACAGGGGCTGCGTTTAATGGCATGGCACAGTGGTGACAATGTATGGCACAGTGGCTGCGTTTAATGGCATGGCACAGTGGTGACAATGTATGGCACAGTGGTGACAATGGATGGCACAGTGGCTGCGTTTAATGGCATGGCACAGTGGTGACAATGGATGGCACAGTGACTGCGTTTAATGGCATGGCACAGTGGTGACAATGTATGGCACAGTGGCTGCGTTTAATGGCATGGCACAGTGGTGACAATGGATGGCACAGTGACTGCGTTTAATGGCATGGCACAGTGGTGTGAATTGATGGCACAGTGGTGCGAATTGATGGCACAGTGGCTGCATTTGATGGCATGTAACAGTGGCTGCGTTTGGGCACAGTGAGACTGTAATTTTTTTTTCCTTTGCGCCCCCCCAAAAATTTTGAGCACCAGCCGCCACTGCTCACCAGAGTGGGTTTAGTGTGCCTGGACAGGCCTCTATCACTGACCTGGCAGCCAGAGCATCACTCGGAATACTAAGGGATGAAAGTCTCTGCCACAGACCCTCCCTGTATTTTAGATCACAGAGACGATTCTCCTCAATATGCTTTGGGCCTGTATCTCCCTCAGGTAGTTTTGCAGTTAGGTTCCGACTGACAGGTGACTAACGTCCAGCCTCTCAGTGTCCGGTTACCTCGATCTCCGATGGATTGTCGAGACCCTATTGGATTGCCAGCCTCTTTTGGCTCTCTTCAGGCGGACTCCCCACCGAACAGCTTCCCCTCATAGGAACAACGCTTGGGATCTTCTCAGGATTGAGGTCCCAGTCGATCTCTGGGACCCTGCCACAGCTTAATCGTTCCGAACCAACGTGGTCCCGGAACCAGGAACACCGCGTGGCATGCGCACCCTGGCCTGGTAGGCCATTTTGCCGGGGGGCCGTGATGTGTGGTCACCCTGAAGGTGGGCGCCACACCAGAAGAAGAACCCCGCCTCAATGGCGTCAGTTCCAAAAGTACCCTCACCCAGCATGGCCCGCAAGAGAACACTCTCTCCTGATTGGCTGCTGGCAAGAGGCACCCAAGCCTCGACTTCACTGGTGCCACCTGTCACCCCGGGGTGATATAACACCCCAGCAACAACAGAATGGGCCCACAGTACAGCCAAGCCGAAACAGAGACCCTTTCTAGAATTTAAATTGAAATCAGAGTCTCTTATACTCTGATTATCCCCTAAATTTTGTCAGCACTGGTACTTAGAAGTAACCCGGCACTACACTTGCTTCTGAGCATGCGTGTTTTTTTTACATCGTTAAAAAGCCTACACACAACCATTTTTTACGTTGTTAAAAATGACAACGTGAAAAACTACGCGAAAATTTAGAGCATGTTCTAAATTTTTAATGCCCATTTTTAACTTCGCAAAAAATGCTCTGGAGCACACACACAATCGTTTTTAATGACATTAAATATTTTTTACATTTTTCACATTGTGAAAAATGGTCGTGTGTATTAGAATAAATAACTGATGCAGCCACCACATCTACAGACAGGTGGGTAAACTGAAATATGTTAAAATTTTTGGTGGGTTTGGATACTCTTATGTTAAAAAAATAGAACTACTATAAAAAAAAAAGAAGAAAAAAACCTAGCCAAATATGTTTCTGGAAGGGTTAGGGCAACTGTGAAGTTTTTATTTACATAAGTGTTCCTATTTTTTTTTTTTTTTAGATATCTCTTACTTGCTGTCAGGACTAGTGTTGGGCAAACGGTTCAGTCTGAGTTCAGGCTGAAAATGTGCCCGTTTGGCTGTTCGCTGAACACCCAAAATTGCAGGGTGTTTGCTGGGTGTTCACCACCCCGAACACCCTGCAATGCACTGAGTGCTGCACAGTGCATTCCTAGCCTTGATTGCAAGCTGGTTAAGGAGTGGAGCTGGGAAGCCAGCCACAGTGTCCTTAACAGCTGATGAGTCTGGGGACAAAGGACCCATCCCTAAAACCGTGGCTAGTGGTTGGTGTCTGCATAAAGGGGAGCTTATCAGAATCATCTGGAAGACCCCTTTAGCAAGGGGGCTCTCAGATCCCTGCCCCCCTATGTAAATAAGTATTGGGATCATACAGTTCCTTGAAAAATTATTTATACCCCTTGAAATTTTCCAAATTTTGTCATGTTACTAAAAATTTAAATGTATGTTATTGGAATTTTATGTGCTAGACCAACACAAAGTGGCACATAATTGTGAAGTGGAAGGAAAATGATAAATGTTTTTCAAACTTTTTTACAAATAAATATATGAAAAGTGTGGCGTGCATTTGTATTCAGGCCCCCTGAGTCAATACTTTGTAGAACCACCTTTCGCTGCAATTACTGCTACAGGCCTTTTTGGGTATGTCTCTACCAGCTATTTCACCAGGTGATGTTGCCAGGTGACCCCGTCCTTTTCTATATAAGAACTGTCAAAGCGCAGAGGAGGCAGTCAGCCGTCCTAGGAGGTGGGGTATTTTTTACATTTGTTTTTAGGGTTTTTAGACGGTGTGATTGATGATGAATTTAAGAGACACTGTTTTTTTTTTTTAATAAAGGATTTGTTTTGGGGATGACCCATGCCGTCAAAAGGGGGCGGTGCCACTGGGTGATGTAGCTGAGTGTCCCCCGCCCCTTGCCTATATAAGAAATGTCAAAGTGCGGAGCGGGTATACGGCAGGAGGCGGAGTGTTTTTATTATTTCCTATTTTTCAGGTCCGGCGTGCATCATGATTGACAATGGATATACATCGAGGGACACTATCTTTTATTTTTTTTAAAAGGACTTGTCAAAGTTTCTTGTGGCTATTACTTTTTGACAATTATGTGCCACTTTGTGTTGGTCTAGCACATAAACTTCCATTAACATACATTTACATTTTTTGGTTGTAACATGACAAAATTTGGAACATTTCAAGGGGTATAAATACTTTTTTAAGGAACTGTATGATCCCAATACCCATTCACATATGGGGAGCCGGGATCTAGGGGCCCCCTTGTTAAAGGGGGCTTCCAGTTTCTGAAAATCCCCCCTCCTGCAGACCCCAACAACCACAACCCAGGGTTGTCCAGAAGACAAGGTGCTTTGGAGTGGGAGGGGCAGACCCCCCTGCCAAAAAGCACCCATACCCATGTTGCGGGAATGGGGCCTGGTATGGTTCAGGAGGGGGGCTCTAGCTCATCCCCTCCCCTTTTCTGACATGCAGGGCTGCATGCTTAGATAAGGGTTTGGTATGGATTCTGGGGGGGGGGGGGGTTGACTTTTTTTACAAATTTTTGCTGTAGAATATTTTATGCAAGCTACAGATGCACTACTTTACATGCACATTAAGGGACCCCCAGGCACTATATTTAATAGGATTTTTCATTTTTATTGTTGCACTTTAAGAATCATTAAATTCACTGCTCCTGAAAAAAAGATTGTTTAAAAAAATGATTGATTTATGTCCCCCATGGCAGTACCTAGCCCCAATACTCATTTTAAGGCCAATTACTTTCATATAAGCCTTTGAGTTAGAACATGTCCCTGGACACTTTTGATTTTTCCTGTTTGGCTCCTAAAGACTTCAATGGGGTTCGCCACTTGGGTTAGAACTTTTCCCCTGTTCGGGAGCCACTCATTCCCTTTAGTAGCACTCTTCTTGAAAAGCCAATGACCTTGTTTAAATAGCCTTTATCGGCTTGCTTGGTTAGCTTGTGTGTCCAAGTACTTGCTCAAGAGACTGCTTTTATGAATAAACTGAGGCAGGTACTTTCAGTACTTGTAGGAAGAATTTTAAATCCTTTCTGTTATACAGTTACCATAGCCAGGGACTAGTAAGTTGCATGTTCTTGGATGTGGCTATGCTTTAATTACATGAAATTTTGAACTTTTGGGAATTCCATTTTAATTAGTTACATATAGATCCATTGTATCCAAGTATTTTTGGATGAGGAAATGCTTCCTTATGAAGGCATTGTCTTACAAAGATTCAATGTTCAGTAATTCAAAGGGCAAAAAAGGTAAAACAAATTAAAAACAAGTTAATTTCTCTTTGGTTTGGTATTTCACCTAAAAATATCTGCTTCTATAAATAAAAATTACTAATTTAATTTTTAAATTTGGTACCTAGGGCCTTAACTGGTTAAAGCATTAAGTTATTTCTTTAGTGATTAATGCAACACCTGATATTTATGTTTTTCCCCAAAAACCTCAGGTCAAAGAATATAATTTACTTGCTGGTGATATATTTTAAGTAGATTTCACTGAAGGCTAAGAATTTCTAAATCAAATTATCCTATTAATGTGAAATTAAAAAGGGAACTACATGTAATTCACAGTGACTTATTATAAATTCATGGATTGGTCATGCTAAGAATGGATAATTTCACAACTCAAAGGCTAATAAGAAACTGTTTTGTTAAGAAATATGGAGCCGCACAAATGACTATTTTTTTTTTTATAAAACTGAATTTTCTTTAATTGCTTAGCTTTTGTTTCTTGCATGGCTTGAATTTAAACTAGTGCATTTAGTGAAGCAAAACCTGAATATACTTTCAGTATTCTGTTGAAGGTGAGCAAAAAAAGTGTCATGTGATTTATTTTCACTTATGGAAAACACTTATTTTTTAACAAATTGTTATTTTTTAATTAATACATTTTAATTAAAAACATTTTTTTGGAGCCAGATGGTACAGGAATATGGTTCATGGAGGCAAGTACTGCCCAGTGTAAATGGTAGGTCCTAGCATTTTTTTTTTTTTTAGGCATAGTGACACTGAGACAAACTGTCACGCAGAACATCAAGATTATGAAAAAAATTACCTACACCTAGACTACATGATCTCCCTCTAAGATGACTCCATCTTTACAAAAGACCCCCAGATCCCCGCCCCCCAATGCGAATTGGTAACAGGGTACATTGTACCCCTACCATTTAAAAAAAAACAAGTGTTATGAATCAGATGCGATCAGAACTGTGTGGATTGCACAAGTGAACCAGACATATATAGGTGAAGAAAGTAATACTTTATTAATGAATTGTGAATAATATGTAACGCAACCACCTCCAAAAACACACAGTGCACAACAAACCAATATTAGACAAGACCCCAAAATAACAATAATCAGACGAATATAGCCAAAAGGGAATACCGGAATCGTAGTCTAGCTAAGCCATGGTCATAACGGGAGATCAGCAAATGGGGGAAAAGGAGCAATGGACAGGGATAGGGTGAAAGGGTTTAGAAAGCAGGGCAGGGATACAGGACTGATGGGAACAGGTGCAAATAGGTTTGGGATCAGAGTCAGGTTCAGATAACAGGTTCAGGCAACAGGTTCAGGATGAAATTTCCGATCAGGGCACAAGACGAAGCCAAGGCAAAGTGTGTTGATCTTGCCAGGTTTTTATACCATTACCTGCTATCAGGTTCAGGTGATTCCTAATTGCAGGATGAGATATCTGCTCCATCCTGCCAGGATCCACCCGCTGGTGGACGCCAGTACTGCACGCCAAATATCAGATGGTATTACCAGCGAGTGGAACCTTTCCTGACAACAAGTTTCAAAAATGGTAAAAAAAAAAGAAAAAAGACAAGACTTGGGAAAGTCCTTTATTAAAAAAGAAAAAAAGATTCCAGCGATGTAATCCATTTTCGACCCATGATCCGATTCCGCCTCAATGGGAGGCGCCCGCCAAATGACGTTACACCTGCCGTGACCACTCTTAAATAGCCAAGGGCGGGGCAACCGTCACATGCGCAGGTGACTCCACCCCCTCTGACCCAACCGTATCCAGGGTTGAGAATGGATTACATCGCTGGAATTTTTTTTCTTTTTTTAATAAAGGACTTGTCCCAAGCTGTGTCTTGTATTTTTTTTACCATTTTTGACACTTTTTTTGTGAAATGGTAGGGGTACAATGTACCCTGTTACCAATTCACATAGGGGAGGCCGGAATCTGGGGGTCCTCTTTGTTAAAGGGGGCTTCCAGATACTGATAAACCCCCCGCCCACAGACCCCCACAACCACCGGGCAACCACCATCAACATGGGGACAAGGTGCTTTGGGGGTCTTAGACCCCCCAAAGCATCCTCCCCATGTTGAGGGCATGTGTCCTGGTACAGTTCAGGAGGGGGCGCGCTCTTGTCCCCCCTCTTTTCCTGCGGCCTGCCAGGTTGCGTGCTTGGATAAGGGTCTGGTATGGATTTTTCAGTGGACCTCTACGCCATTGTTTTTTAAATTGGTGCATGGTTCCCCTTAATAACCATACTAGACCTGAAGGGCCTGGTATGGAATTTGGGGGACCCCCAGGCAATTTTTTTTCAATTTTGGTTCGGGGTTCCCCTTAATATTCATACCAGACCCAAAGGTCCTGGTGATGGGCTGGGGGGGAACCCATGCCATTTTTTTCAATGATTTTTATCTGTATTGCCCGGACCCGACAATTCATTATAGCCGCGAGTAGTTTTAAATTACTTTTTTCCTTTAGAAATGTCTTTTTGTGCAGGGACTGTTCTAAACACAGAAAACATGTGCCACTTTACAGGCATACTATATACAGCCCCAGGTTTTTTGAATCGATACATGTCGGTCCCCAAACACTTTTTATGACAATAACTTCCATATTAACCTTTAAAATGAGCACTTTTGATTTCTCCCATAGACTTTTAAATGGTGTTCCATGACTTTTGAATTTTCTGCGAACACCCCAAATTGTTCACTATTGGGCGAGCAGGCGAACTTACATTTGACTCGAACATCGGGCTCATCCCTACTGGAGAGTATTATAGACAGTTCAAACATATTCTAGGCCCCTATCTCCACATAGTGTATGATACTGCTGCTGCCTCGGCTTCTCTTCCCACTGAAATGTTGGAAACAATGATAGTGACACTGCCAAAACATGGGGAGACACCCCCCAAAATTTCAGACCTATATCCTTATTGAGCAATGACCTTAAAAATAGGATTTTTACATCATACTTACCTGTAAAATCCTTTTCTTTGAGTACATCATGGGACACAGAGTCAGGCTAATATTCATTACTTTCTGGGATGTCCCAGAGCAATAGCCTTGAGAGGAGGGAGACACCCTGCCGAATAACAATAGCCATCAGAACTTTACACGGCAGCCTGCAGTACACTGCGTCCAAAAGCCGAATCCTCGGCTGCTCGAACATCCACTTGATAAAATGATGTGAACATATCCACTGAAGACCAGGTAGCAGCCTTACAAATCTGAGCCAAAGATACTTGATGTCGAAAAGCCCAGGAGAATAAAAAGATGGGAATGGTGTGCTTATTCAATAATGTGCCATAAAGTAATATACTCAAAGAAAAAAGTATCCAAACATACAAATAAATAAATGTGAATAAAGTCCAACTAAAACTCAATGGTAGGAGTTAGTTCATATAAAGGCAAAAATCTCATAGAGATAACTTGATAGAAGAAAAGACAGATAAAACATTTGTCCAAACATCGACTGTTAAATTTATGAATTGGCCACTCACCTCCAACCATGACCCAAGGGTCAAACAAGGCTCATCAGATAGTCAGATAAGGAAGAACTACATCCAAAACTTGGCATTAAGACATCTTGGGTAATTCCACATATAGAGGAAACAGCTTGCTCCAAGGAATGGCACTTCTTGTATAAATGGCGCTCAAAGGAAACAAAGAACAGCCATAATGCAATATTTCCAAATGAAAAGTAAATTTATTTAGTAAAAAAATGCTTACATCAAGTAAGGGTAAAAACCGCAGTAAAAAGCAATGGGAGTAGTGACACACATGCCTTCTCATCGTACTTCTGTTAAAACACCACCGAAACTGACGTCACAAGGCTATACCCCTGGTAGAATGAGCTCTCACCCAAAAGGGTGGAGCTTTGTGTTTCAGTCCTTAGGCCTGAATGACCAGTATGGACCAAAGCTAATTTGACTTCTACAGCTGACTGTAGAAAGGAGAGAATTCTCCCAATCTTGTATTTTCATTAGGGATGAGCTTTATGTTCGGGTCGAACATGAGTTCCACTCAAACATTGGCTGTTCGCCCGTTTGCCGAATAGCGGCAGCAGTATCATACAATCTGTGGAGATAAGGGCCTAGAATATGTTTGAACTGTCTATAATACTCTCCAGTAGGGATGAGCCTGATGTTCGAGTCAAATGTAAGTTTGACTTGAACATCGGGAGTTCGCCTGCTCGCCCAATAGCGAACAATTTGGGGTGTTCGCGGCAAACTCGAAAGCCACAGAACACCCTTCAAAAGTCTATGGGAGAAATCAAAAGTGATAATTTTAAAGGTTAATATGCAAGTTATTGTCTTAAAAAGTGTTTGGGGACCTGGGTCCTGCCCAAGGGGACATGTATCAATGTAAAAAAAAGTTTTAAAAATTGTAATTTTTTTTGGGAGCAGTGATTTTAATAATGCTTAAAGTGAAACAATAAAAGTGAAATATTCCTTTAAATTTCGTACCTGGGGGGGGGGGGGTTATAGTATGCCTGTGAAGTAGCGCATGTTTCCCGTGCTTAGAAGTCCCTGCACAAAATGACATTTAAAGCGGGGGTTCGCCCTGTTAAAAAAAAAAAAAAAGTTTTTTTTTATTAGACAATTAAATTCGGCATCGTAGCGCGAGCTACGGTATGCCGGTCTTACATTTTTTATGCCCGTACTCACTGTGGTATCGCTGATTGAAGAATCCGGGGAATGGGTGTTCCTATGGTGAAAGAAGGTGATTGACGGCCGGCCCTGGCACGTCACGCTTCTCCGGAAATAGCCGAAATAGGCTTGGCTATTCACGGCGCCTGCGCATAGCCTGTGCGCAGGCGTCGTGAATAGCCGAGACCTACTCCGGCTGTCTTCGGGGAGCGTGACGTGCCAGAGCCGGCCGTCAATCATCCTCCCTCTCCATAGGCACGCCCATTCCCCGCGGGAGTCGGATTCTTCAATCAACGATACCACAGTGAGTACGGGGATTAAAAATTTAAGACCGGCATACCGTAGCTCGCGCTACGATGCCGAATTTAATGGTCTAATGATGGAAAGGAGGGTGAACTACCGCTTTAAAATAAAAAGTAATTTAAAACTACTTGCGGCTATAATGAATTGTCGGGTCCTGGTAATACAGATACAAGTCATTGAAAAAAACAACATGGGTTGCCCCCCCAGTCCATTACCAGGGCCTTTGGGTCTGGTATGAATATTAAGGAACTTGGCAAACAGGTGACAATGTCAGGTGGCCCCGCCCCTTACCTACTGTATAAAAGAAATGTCAAACCTCAGAGGAGGCAGGGAGCCGTCCCAGGATGCAGAGCATTTTTTTCCAGGCCAGTGGGCAGCATGGTTTACGATAGATTTATGTTGAGGGACACTTTTTTTTTTTTTTTAATAAACGATTTGTCAAAAACTTGTCTTTTGTTTTTGGTGAATGGATAGGGGTACAATCATTAGGCTGATAATCATTTACATAGAGGAGGCTAGGGGCCCCATATTAAATCTGATACAGCGTTGCTAATATGTATGAATGTGTGTTAGGGACCCCCACAAACACCACCCAATGTTAAATAAACAATTTTCTTAATTTGCAAATAAGTATCATCCCTTCCTCAGAGATCTTTAGCAGCAGTACAAGCAACTTCCTGTAGGGGCGTGATGTCCTGTGTGCTGGCCACCACTTTCCGACAACCACATATGCGCATATCCAATACACGGTGGTCGCGCATCTACGTGCAGGAACCCAATTTTTAGGGAAAGTGATATTAAAGCAGATGCAGATTTCCAGGATCGGACTAACAAATGTTTCTAGTGAAAGACAACTGGTATTTTCTATTAAACAATGGCTAAATGGGCCATTGACATGGATCACAATTGATCTGAGGAATGTGTTTTGCAAATTTAAACTAAAACTTCTTTTTACTTGGGGCTAGAGTGCAGAGGGATTAAAAGTCTGCTTATTTTTTGAGGATGTGTGCACCCCTGATAGGGTGAAGACACCTCACAAATTTTGTTACTTTCTACTTCAAATTCATTCACTTCCTGTCACATAGCCAAACAGGAAGTGAGGGTAAAACCTTACTAATGTGAAAGAGAGGGGTAGGTAGAACCCGCACTACGGACCAATTATTTTCAAGTGCTGCAGTGGTGCTAGTATAAAATGTGTACTGCTTGTTAAGTGGCTGCCCCTACGTGAAATTCCACCGAAATGGAACGTAAAGAGTAGATGGGAGTGAGGTAGTAGGTATTGGCGCCTCTTAATTTGTGTAAAAAACAAAAAATAATAGATGAAAATAAAACTTAAGATGAGGAATAAATCAGTAACCTCCTATGAATCCGTGCCTATATAGTTATTTGTGGTGTGTGGGTATATATGGATATATATCAAACCCTTTCTAGATCATAAACAAAGAGTATAATGCTAAAAATCAACAACTAAACATTTGAAAAAAAACATTTGAAAAAAAGTCCATACAGTTATAAACAAATTTAAAAATATATAAATAAATAAAAAAATATTATTAATGGATGAATTGAATTAAAGTGCTCTGTGCTGTGAATATCCACTGATATTAAATAAACAGTCCATGCAGAAAAAGTGCTTTGTGCTTCATATAATATGCAGATGACAGTGTACTCAGTGCTCCCTCTTCACATGCTCTGGTGGGTCCCTCACTCACCAGATCCAGGCACCCACAAGGGGTAAGACGCCTCCACAGAATTAGCCCTGTGTCGCTCTCTGGCAAGTATCCACTTGTTTGGGCCCCTTCACTTAGATGTATATCTCAGAGGAGAGAGAGTACTCACATAGTACAGTATCGTTTTGATAAAAAATGTATTTTATATAAAAGTCAGGTACTCACAATTGGCAAGCAGTAATCAAGCATTTGTGTCAGATATCCTTGGAGTGTTTGCGAATGGGTGCTCGACCGGTTTCGTCTAGTGACATCATCCAGATGGATGTTCATCCAGTGGATATTCACAGCACAGAACACTTTAATTTAATTCATCCATTAATAATATATATTTTTTTATTTATATATTTTTACATTTTTTTATAACTGTATGGACTTTTTTTCAAATGTTTTTTTCAAATGTTTAGTTGTTGATTTTTAGCATTATAGTCTTTGTTAATGATTTCCTGGTGATTTTACATGGCAGAAAACAATCCATGCAGACAAAAATCACACCTGTTTTGTTAGGCCATTCAGCCTATTTCAGCTGCAGCTGTCAAAATCTGTAGCATGAAAAAGTAACAAAAAACAAACTTCAAAATTTGAATTAAAAAAAAAATAAATAAATATAAAAATAAACATAGGTTCATTTGAGACAGTAAACAGAATATGGATAAATAGACCCATACATCTATTAAGGCTTGAACATTAGTCACAACATCTTGAAAAATATTTAGCAAAATAAGGCAGCACAGACAAATACATCAAAGTGAACAAAGTGCCTGATAGGAGAGAGGAGGAAGAGGAGGAGGAGGCACATCTCCAACGAGGCAGGATGCTCTCCAGAGGCCAGCTTAAGGGCAGCACACCGACAGCATCACAACGCAGAGTGAGCAGCCAAGTACTTGCGGGCAATCTACTATCGGTACACCAATGGCAGATTGTACCAGGCAAATTTCCCTGCCCCAGCTGCTGCAGCGCTAAAAAAGTTCTCTCCCAGGCATCCACATGCCCAGCGGTTGAATGCTAGCTTAGCTAAATTGCTAGCACTTCAACTGCTGCCTTTTCAGTTGGTAGATTCTGCCCCCTTCTGTGAGTTTGTGGAATGTGCGGTACCTCAGTGGCAAGTTCCCAAACGCCACTTTTTTTCACGGAAGGCGATTCCAGCTCTCTACCGCCATGGGGCAGGGCAATGTCCACGCCTCGCTGGACAGGGTGGTCAGTGGTAAGGTGCATATTACTACTGACTCATGGTCCAGCAGGCATGGACAGGGATGTTACCTATCTTTCATGGCGCATTGGGTGACTCTGCTGACAGCTGGGAAGGACGCAGGACAAGGTACAGTAGTGTTGGAGGTTGTTCCGCCACCACGCCTCCAAAATGCTGCTACTGAATGTGACACACCTCTCTCCTCCACCCCCTCCTCTTCTTCTTCCTCTGTGGCCTCTTCCTATGCTTATGTGTCCTCGGAACCAGCGGTGCTCCGTAGGCATTCAAGGGGCTACGCAGGAATGCAGGCAAAGAGATGTCATGCGGTGCTTGAGCTGGTGTGCTTGGGGGACAGGAGCCACACTGGGCCAGAGGCTCAGTCAGCTCTGCAGGGGCAGGCTCAGAGGTGGTTGACACAGCTTAAGCCAGGAATGGTGGTTTGCGACAATGGCACCAACCTCCTCTCCGCCCTGCGACAGGGACAACTGACCCATGTGCCCTGTTTTGCTCATATCCTTAACTTGGTGGTGCAGCGGTTCTTGGGAAGGTACCCGGGCTTATAGGATGTCCTGAAGTAGGCCAGGAAATTCGGTGTACATTTCCGACAGTCATATAATGCCAGTGCTCGACTGGCAGACCTCCAAAAGGAATACAACCTGCCCAAGAACCGCCTAATCTGTGACATGCCCACCAGGTGGAACTCTATGTTGGCCATGCTGCAGCGGCTGCACACTCAGCAGAGGGCCATCAATGAGTATATGTGCCAATATGGAAGCAGGACAGGGTCAGGGGAGCTTGTTTTTTTCCCCACGCCAGTGATCCATGATCAGGGATGCATGCACTGTCCTGTCACCATTTGAGGTGGCCACGAGGATGGTGAGCAGTGACAGTGCATGCATCAGTGAGACTGTCCCTCTTATTCACCTGTTGGAGCAAACGCTGCGTGGATAGGGCCCTTGAGGCAGAACAGAGGGAGGAAGAGGAGGACTTCCTTACCTCTCAAGGCCCCCTTTATCCACACAGTGTTCCTGCTTGCCCACCTATCACACAGGAAGAGGAGGAGGAAGAGGATTGTGACAGCATGGAGGTGGAGCCTAGCACTCAGCATCAGCAGCAGTCTTCAATTACAATTACAGTCCCAAGGAACCCATGGACTTGTACGTGGCTGGGACAAGGTGGCTGCGGATCATGTTGTCCTCAGTGACCCAGAGGACTCCGCACCGAATGCCTCAGCAAACCTACGCTGTATGGCCTCCCTGATTCTGCAAAGAATCCTCGTATTCGTGCTATCAAGCAGAGGGATCATTACTGGCTGGCAACCCTCCTTGTTCCACGTTACAAGAGTAAGGTTGCAGACCTTATCTTGCTGGCACAGAGGGAGCAGAAGATGAAACATCTTCGAAAGGCCTTGCAGAAAGGTCTGTGCAATGCATTCCCAGATACTGGGAGGTTACAAAATCCTGGCTACTGGCTTGTCCTGCATCCAGCGTTCTTTCAGAACGCACATTCGGTGCTGCTGGAGGCTTTGTAACCGATCATAGGGTGCGCCTCTCCATAGACTCGGTCGATCGACTGACCTTCATAAAAATTAATCAGGCTTGGATCACCACCAGCTACCAAGCACCTGATGCTGATGTAAGTGAATATATTTTTTTTAAATATCAGATCCCTTCAAGACTGCCTATGCTGATGCTGAGTGACTATCCTGTTATGCTGAGTGACTATCCTTTTCCTCCTCAATGACCATGCTGATAGCTTGTAAGAACATTTTTGGTTCTGGGCACCAGCACCAGTGCCTAAGGCCCAATTTTTCTGCCCCTGTTTAACATGGGCGTGTAATTACAATATTTGATGCAATACTTTGTAGCGGGCTCATTCCTGCGCTCCAACTAGATTATCTGTGAGGGGTTGCAGTGTTGTGGCACCAGTGCCTAAGGCCCAATTTTTCTGCCCCTGTTTAACAGAGGCGTGTAATTACAATTTTTGATGCAATACTTTGCAGCGGGCTCATTCATGTGCTCCAACTAGAGTATCTGTGAGGGGTTGCAGTGTTGTGGCACCAGCACCACAACCACCACCAACAAAGGCCCAATTTGTTTGCCCCTGTTCAACAGGGGCATGTAATTACAGTTCTTGATCTAATATTTCACAGGAGGGCCATTCCTGGGCCCACCTTGAGTAACTGTGAGGACTTACAGTGTTGTGGCACCATGCCAGCACCAAAGGCCCAATTTTTCTACCACTGTTCAACAATGGCATGTAATTACAGTTCTTAATATAATAGTTCACACAGCAGGGCATTCCAGCGCTCACCAAGACTAACTGTGAGGGCTTACAGTCACGGGCGTAGGAACCGGGGGGGACGGGGGGGACGCATCCCCCCCAGGAAATAATGCGGGGGGGACATGTATGGTAAAATCCCCCCCAGATGTGACTGCGCTCACTATACTGTGTGCCCGCTGGCGCCGACTCACTGGCTGCCGCGTGCGCTCCTGGCTGGCTCCCTTTCCTCCGGTGCATCTCCTCGCCCCCCCCCCATGGAGGATGATTTGGTTCATTCCATTTCCACCGCCGTGCGCCGCGTGACGTCACGCCGGCGGCCGGAGGTGAGAGAGGGAGGAGGGAGGAGGGAGCGAGAGTGACTGTCGGCGCCAGTCAGAGTACAAGCTGTGACTCACGGTCACGAGGAGCCTGCTGCTGCGCCTGGGCCTGGCCTGCCGTACTAATTCTGATTACAGTAAAAACTGTCTGCAAGAAGACAGAACCTTCATTAAAAGTAAGAAAGTATTGGGGGGGGAGGGAGGGAGGGGGGGGGGTGTTGGACTGAGCTGAGGACCTCAATGTTTTTTTTTTTTCTTAAGTCAGAGAAGGCAAGCTCAAAATAACAAACATTTTTTTAAACTGCTATATTTAAAAAATTATGGTCACCTTAGCCTGAGGTGACCATAATTTTTTAAATAAAAAATAGCAGTTTAAAAAAATGTTTGTTATTTTGAGCTTGCCTTCTCTGACTAAAGAAAAAAAAAAAACATTAATTGCAGCCTCACTGTGCCACCAAACGCAGTCACTGTGCCATCACATGCAGCCACTGTGCCATCACATGCAGCCACTGTGCCCATCAAACGTAGCCACTGTGCCCATCAATTGTCGCCACTGTGCTCATCACACGCAGCCACTGTGCCATCACACGCAGCCACTGTGCCATCACATGCAGCCACTGTGCCTGTCAATTGTCGCCACTGTGCTCATCACACGCAGCCACTGTGCCATCACATGCAGCCACTGTGCCCATCAAACGTAGCCACTGTGCCCATCAATTGTCGCCACTGTGCTCATCACACGCAGCCACTGTGCCCATCAAACGTAGCCACTGTGCCCATCAAACGTAGCCACTGTGCCCATCACACGCAGCCACTGTGCCATCACATGCAGCCACTGTGCCCATCAAATGTAGCCACTGTGCCCATCAATTGTCGCCACTGTGCTCATCACACGCAGCCACTGTGCCATTACATGCAGCCACTGTGCCCATCAAACGTAGCCACTGTGCCCATCAATTGTCGCCAATGTGCTCATCACACACAGCCACTGTGCCCATCAATTGTCGCCACTGTGCCCATCAATTGTCGCCACTGTGCTCATCACACGCAGCCACTGTGCCCATCAAACGTAGCCACTGTGCCCATCAATTGTCGCCACTGTGCCCATCAATTGTCGCCACTGTGCCCATCAAACGCAGCCACTGTGCCCATCAATTGTCACCACTGTGCTCATCACACGCAGCCACTGTGCCCATCAAACGTAGCCACTGTGCCCATCAATTGTCGCCACTGTGCTCATCACACGCAGCCACTGTGCCATCACATGCAGCCACTGTGCCCATCAAACGTAGCCACTGTGCCCATCAATTGTCGCCACTGTGCCCATCACATGCAGCCACTGTGCCACCATTTTTACTGATGCCATGTGGGTTAATTTTTTAAATAAAAAATAGCAGTTTAAAAAAATGTTTGTTATTTTGAGCTTGCCTTCTCTAAAGAAAAAAAAAACATTAATTGCAGCCTCACTGTGCCACCAAACGCAGTCACTGTGCCATCACATGCAGCCACTGTGCCCATCAAAAGCAGCCACTGTGCCCATCAATTGTCGCCACTGTGCCCAAACGCATCCACTGTGCCAATCACACACAGCCACTGTGCCCATCAAACGCAGCCACTGTGCCCATCAATTGTCGCCACTGTGCCACTGTGCCACCATTTTTACTTATGCCATGTGGGTTGATTTTTAGTAATGCCATGTGGGTTAATTTTTACTGATGCCATGTGGGTTGATTTTTAGTAATGCCACGTGGGTTAATTTTTACTGATGCCATGTGGGTTGATTTTTACTGATGCCATGTGGGTTGGTTTTTACTTATGCCATGTGGGTTGATTTTTAGTAATGCCATGTGGGTTGATTTTTGCTAATGCCATGTGGGTTAATTTTTACTGATGCCATGTGGGTTAATTTTTACTAATGCCATGTGGGTTGATTTTTAGTAATGCCATGTGGGTTAATTTTTACTGATGCCATGTGGGTTGGTTTTTACTGATGCCATGTGGGTTAATTTTTACTGATGCCATGTGGGTTAATTTTTACTGATGCCATGTGGGTTGATTTTTACTGATGCCATGTGGGTTGATTTTTACTAATGCCATGTGGGTTGATTTTTACTAATGCTATACCGGTTGATTTTTACTGATGCCATGTGTTTTACTAATGCTATGATGGTTTATTTTTTTATTGCTGCATATTGCTCTTCGCATTACCCTCTCTGGATTGCTTAAGGGCTCTTTCACGCGTCCATTCCGTTCGTCCGTTTTTTGGACGTCCGTTAACGGACCGCAATGCTTCCCTATGGGCTAGCGTCCGTTAGCGGATGAGCATCCGCTAACGTCCGTTAGCATCCGTCTGCGTTCAGTTCCGTTTTTTTGGACGGAAGAAAACCCTATTTTTCTTCCGTCTAATAAACGGAACGGACGAAAAACGGACGTTAACGGATGATCCGTTTATCATCCGTTCCGCTAACATCCGTTTTTCTATGTAAAAAGCCACAAAAAAACAAAAAAAAATGGATGGAAAAACTGATGCAAAAACTGATGAAAAACTGACGAAAAACTGATGGAAAAACGGATCAACTGATGAAAAAAAAACTGATCTGAAAAACTGAACAGACGTGTGAGGCTGGGTTCACACTACGGTTTTCCCGTCCGTCAGCCGCATACGATTTATATGAAAAACCGTATGCGGCTGAAACGGACGGGAACGTATGGAACCGCACATATGTACGTTTTCCATTGACATTAATGTTAAAGGAAAACGTATGCGGTTGCCATACTGTTTTAAAAACGACCGCAAAACCGTGGTTGAACACGGTTTTGCGTACGTTTAAAAAACGTTTTGCCAGCAAATCGTACGCACCCGGATGCATCTGAGTGCATACGATTTGCAATGCATTCTCTATCTATACGTTTTCCCGTCCGGGCCCGTACGTTTTCAATACTGAAATCGTATGCGGCTGACGGACGGGAAAACCGTAGTGTGAACCCAGCCTGAAAGAGCCCTTAATAGTTTGATCTATTGGCTTGAGATACGAATATACCTGGCGAGTAAAAATGCTGTCCCCCCCAGATTTGTAAGGGTTCCTACACCCATGCTTACAGTGTTGTGGCAACACCAACACTTAGGGCCCAAATTTCTGCAGAGTATATACGGCAGGCCCCTACTTTCAAACATCTAACTTAAACGACTCTTACTTGCAAACTGAAGGAGACAACAGGAAGTGAGAGGAAATATACCCATAGGAAGGGAAATTCTCTTCTATAATAGGTGTCTCCTGTCCACTGATGCTTTATCACCAATCCTTGTTTCACTAAAAAAAACAAATTTAAAAAAAAAAACATTTGTCATTGGGACAGAAAGTGAATTGCAATCTTCTGAACAGATGCACACCGACAGCAAAACAAATGTTACAGGGGTGATAACCCTTCTCTATGGTTTCAGAAAAGCTTAAAAATTGGTTTTATGGCTGGAGCTACACTTTAAAAAAGTACCAGTTCACAATTACAAACAGATTCTACTTAACAACAAACCTACAGTCCCTGTCTTGTTTGCACCGCTTATATACTGCTGTTCAAAGTATATAGGGGCTTGTAATTACCTGGGGGGAGTTGGGGGAAACCCATGCTATTTTTCTCAATGATTTTCATCCATATTGCAGGGACCAGACATTACATTAAAGCCGCAAGCAGTTTTTAATTACTTTTTTTTCTTATAGTAATCTAATTTTGTGCAGGGACAGTTCTAAACACGTGCCACTTCACAGACATACTATAGACACCCAGCAGGTACGATATTGAAAGGAATTTTTTTATTTATTTTTTTCACTTTAAGCATCATTAAAATCACTGCTCCAGAAAAAACAACCGTTTTTAAAACCTGTCTTCCGACAATAACTTGCATATTAGGCTTTAAAATGAGCACTTTTGAATTCGAACGTTCAAGTCCCATAGACGTCAATGGGGTTCTAAAAGTTTGCGCTAATGTTCGGTCCGTTCGAAGGTTCTGGTGTAAACCAAACAGGGGGGGGGTTGTTCGGCTCAACCCTATTCAGGACTTGCAGAGGGTGTGGTTACAATGTTCATAGGGGGGCAGCCTGGGGGGCACAGAGAGCCCGCACCTCCTCACTATTCCTGTAAGATTGAAGAAGGAGGGCTGTTTGTGCTGGGAAGGGTAATGGGGCGGGGGAAGGGGTGCAATTTGTGTTAGAAGGAGAAACAGGGGGGGCATATGTGTTAGTGGGTAGAATTGGGGAAGATTTGTGCTAGGAGCAAATAATTGGGGGGGGCAGAGATTTGTGCTGGGAGGTGAAATTTGAAGGGGGTTGTGCTAAAAGGATGGATGTGAGGGGATTTGCGCTAGAAGGGGGGGGGATATGTGCTGGGAAGGGGATTTGGGGGTGAGGATTTGTACTAGGAGGGGGATTTGGGGGGAGGGTTTATGCTAGGAGTGGGGAATTGGGGGAGGATTTGTGCTATGAGTGGGGATTTGTGGGAGAGTCTTTATGCTAGGAAGGGAGATTTGTAAGGAAAGAGAATGTGTGCTAGGAGGGGTGATGTGTGGAGAATTGGGGGGGTTTGAGCTGCAAGGGGGTATTTGGGGGGAAAGGATGTGTGCTAGGAGTAGGAATTTGTTGCAGAGGATTTGTTCTAGGAGGGGGGATTGGGGCATGTGATTTGTACTAGGAGTGGGAATATGTGGGAGAGGATTTGTTCTAAGAGGGGGGATTGGAGCATATGATTTGTACTAGGAGGGGGAATTTGGGGGGAGAACTTACACTAGGAGTGGGGATTTGGGGGGGATATAAATTATGAGTGGGGATGTGGGGGGAGGATTTAAACTAGGAGTGGGGATGTGGGGGGAGGATTTAAAGTGGAGGTTCACCCGGAAATGTTAATTTTTAACATTAGATTTATGCTCATTTTGTCAAGGGGAATCGGGTAGTTTTTTTAAAAATGAAGCAGTACTTACCGTTTTAGAGAGCAATCTTCTCTGCCGCTTCTGGGTTTGGGCTGCGGGACTGGGCGTTCCTATTTGATTGACAGTCTTTCGACAGGCTTCCGACAGTCGCATCTATCGCGTCACGATTTTCCGAAAGTAGCCGAACGTCGGTACGCAGGCGCCGTATAGAGCCGCACCGACGTTCGGCTTCTTTCGGCTACTCGTGACGCGATGTATGCGACCGTCGGAAGCCTGTCGGAAGCCTGTCAATCAAATAGGAACGCCCAGTCCCGAAGACCATACCCGGAAGCGGGGGAGAAGATCGCTCTCTAAAACGGTAAGTACTGCTTCATTTTTAAAAAAACTACCCGATTGCCCTTGACAAAATGAGCATGAATCTAATGTTAAACATTTTTTTTCAGGTGAACTCCCGCTTTAAGCTAGAAGTGGGTTTTTGGGGGAGATGATTTGTGCTAGGAGTGGGGATTTGTGGGAGAGTATTTGTGCTAGGAGGGGGGATTTGGGCAGATAATTTATGCTAGGGGGGATTTGGAAAGAAATCGGATGTGTGCTAGGAGGGGTGATCTGTGGGGAATTGGGGGGAATTAAGCTGGATGGTGGGATTAGGGGTCAAAGTTATGTTCTGGGAGGGGGGTTTGGACTGTGAGGATGGGGAATTTTGGCATGTTTGTTTTGGGAGAATTTTAACCTGCAGAACAAATTTATGCACGGAAGCACTTTCGAAAATTTCTGCCTTTAGGCTCCAGAGATGTAAATCCAGGCCCTGTAATTGGCAGACAAGTCTACTACAGTACAGTCTTATTTTTTCATCCCCTCAACAAATACGTTTTATCTTCTTTTTCCTATCTTGGTAGAATTTGATGTTTCTACAGTATGGGCTACATGTACAATTCTTCCTTAAGACACATTGATAAATATGACATAGTCTGAAGGAAGAGCTCTCTTCAATCTTTCATTATCTAGCTGTCATTTTCCATTTCAAGTTTGAATTATGTTGTTTGCTATGAGGCAGCACAGACTGAATTAGACAATTCTTTCCCAGGCAGTTTTATAAATAAGGCCAGTGGTTGGTTACTCGTCGTTGTAACTTGTAGTCTTTCCATAATTATTGCCAAGCCACAGAAGACTCTTTGAAAACATTACCTTTTAATATAGCCATTTATGAGGATTTCTTATTCAACAAAATAGCCCACTTGCTTGGGCAATAAAGTGTTCAATATAACACTTCAGCAATATATTGCACGTTGAGCCATGTATAATAAAACTATCTGTAATTAAAGGAAAATATTGTGAAGTGCTTCTTGTGATCAATGCCGACTTCTACATTTGAAATGTTTCCTGCTGAACCAGCCGAGATTCGAACTGTGTATGTCCAACCAAAGTTTGAGTTCTTGCTGCGGTAAATGAATGACACTTCATACGGACTCCACTTTTTTGTCTCCAACCAGGTTGCATGAATGATAAAAAAGGCAATAATGTGACAAATATTCATAAATACTTTATACTGCCAGTGGTGGGCTTGGTCAAAGCAATACAATTTCTGTGACCTATGTACTCTACTCCATTTTGATGTACTGTATTTATGTTTGCAATTTGATATACTGTATGTAAGCACTGGACATTACAAATGGTCCCTAGAACCCAGGAGAATTGTTTATTACCAATCTGACAGCAAAACACATTAGGGGATATTTATCAATTCTGTCACATTGTAAGCTAGTGTTAAACAGCAGCACTTAAGCCCTGTACAAACGCTCGGGTTTTCTCGGTGGTAAAAAGTCTGCAGAGAAAACCGAGGATAAAGCCAAAAACCCAGCAGGAAAACTGCCATGGAGCTTTGACTGGGAACCCCTGCCGTGTGTATACTCCATCGGCACTGCCTCGCAGTGTTTCCCATAGGTAAGTAGTAGATCTGGAGGAGAAAAAAAACGCCGGGAATCCCGACGAGGGAAAATAGAGAGCAGGTTCTTTATTTTCCCACCGGGCCGGGATTCTCTGCTTTTTTCCTGATGGGAAAACTACGAGGAAGCATACATACATCCGGTTTTCCCGGCTAAATGCTCCCCTGGCAGTTTTCCTGCCGGGAAAACCGGTCATGTGTACGAGGCTTAACATATTATGAGACATAGTTGAGCTGGTCATAGATGGATTCAAATTTGGCCAGTTCAGCAGGGAACAGTTACATTTCAAGTCATTTCTGTTGAACAGAAGTTGTTGTTTGGTAGGTCAACGCTTCGTCAAACGGGAATATTGGAAAACTTTTGCTGCAGCTGCTGATCCACTTTACTTGTGTGGATGGAGGAATCTTATTTTTTCTTGCTCTGCCAAAATAAATCATATATGGTCAGCTTAACTATAAATATATAGCTACTCATAAATGCCTTCTTCTGCTGCTCTAAAGTAGCTCTGGGACGAAGGTCGCTCTGGGACATCTGTTAAGAATGAACATTTTTTGCATTTTCAGTACCAACTTTGTGTTAGAAAACAAACTTTTAAAATCTGTCAGTTTGCTTCCTAAAATCCATTCTGCAGGGGTTGCAAATACACAAAAATAGTTGTTCCTTTTTTTGCTATATGAAATTGAAGTAAAAACTGCCATATTATACACTCTGATGAGCTACTGCATATATGTATTCATTTGTATGTCCCTTTATTGCTAGACTAATCTATCAGAGTATGCTAGGCCTAATGATATAATGTTAGCTATGAAGACAGACACATTTTCTGGGCATCATCTATCAACCTGTTATTTACTAAAAAGTTAAGTTATTTCCATACAGCCATTAACCAGGTGAGGTCATTCAGGTCATCTATGATGCTAAGCAATCCAGGGAAGCAAGAAATGGGGGGTGTAGGATTCGAGCAAACCAACAATGCTGTGGCGGTTTGTCTTTAAAACCCAACTCCAGGATGAATGTAACCCCTCTGCCAGCCCTTCCACCCACTTTTTTCTGATTGCTGGGTTGGCAAAATACCTCTCTTAACTTTGTTTTTACTTACCAGTGAACATGTGATATCCAGTATCAAGTTGTTCTTGTCACTGTTTATCTCCCAGAGGGGTCCTTTTACCAGATGTGGACAATTCCCATTCGGTGACCAGTGGAGTGATCCTATTAGGATCTTGAAAATAAATAATGTTGGATCCATGATAGTGAAGGAGACTGGGCACCAAGGGTTACAAGCAGAGCTGAATTAGCAGTCCCTACAAGAGGACCCAGTATCAGCAAGAAAACTCAGGAGAGTTCAGCAGGTAAGGAAAAACTTTACAGCCCAGATTCACAGAGAGCGGGCGCACATTACGCCACCGTAGATGGGTTTCGAAGGCGCACGCCGGCGTAGATGGAAGTGGGCGTGAGCCATGCAAATGATGGGCAGAGCTCCAGACAGATACCTATCACGAACTGCACATGCTCCGAGACGTGGCACATCCCTCTGCGCATGCTCACAACCACATCGAAACAAATGCCTAAACTACGCCGGAACACTGCATACGGTGAACGTAACCAAGCCCAGCCAGACACGTCCAACGTAAAATACGCCGGCTTGTGTTCCCTGGTGCAGACATTTGCATGTCTGCTGCTGGGTTACACCTCCTTTATGGGGAATAACTTTACGCTGGACGTACAACTTACGCGTACTGCGTCGGGCGCACGTATGTTCGTGAATCGCCGTATTTCACTCATTTGCATATTTGAATGGCTAATCAATGGGAGCACCACCATGCGTCCAGCCTAAATGTGCACCCACCCTAAGCCGGCGTAGGAAAGTTACGTTGGCGGGATGAAGCCTGTTTTTGGGTCCGGCGCACAGATACGACGGCGAACATTTGCACTTACGTTGGCGTATCTTATTATAAGTCGGCGTACGTGCTTTGTGAATCTGGGCCTACTTTGGAAAGGATGGATAAGAGGGGGATCAGAGGGAGTTATGGGCAAATTTGTATATTTGGGTGGATTTGGCTTTAATTAGATTTTCAGAGTGTCCTGAATTGCTTTCAGTAAAGCTAAATGCAATTTTTGCCAGACTTGATAGGGGCTAATACTGAACATCATTTATAATGGAAAAAAAAATAACTCCGGGTATTGATCTTTGCATTTTAGCATACATGGTTCCACAAAAGTTGGAAATGAAAGATATGGAAAGATTTCAGTTGGCTGGTAGATGTTGGTGAAAATAAATACTAGCTCTTTATTAAAGCTGACTACAGACATTTGGAAGACTTTATTAATATCATAAATTGTGTTCATTTTTACTTGTTAACGATCAGCGGTTGTGTAACTGGTCTACCGTTGTTAGGAATATTGAACCTTTCATTAGGGCTTCCTGTGATCAGTCACTGCTAATCTGAAAAGCACTTAGTGGATGATCACCCAACTGTTCTTTGGCAGTCAACTGTCATCAGTCATCAATTCCCCATGTTTCATTGAAAGCACTCTGAAGCGGTACATGGCCTAGAATACAGCCTAGAATCTATCTCTGAGTCTTGCTACATCATAGCACAGCCCATAGCATGTCAGGAAATGCAATTACCTATAAGTGGTCAATTTCACCAAGCTAACACACACAGCTCACTCAATACTTTCTTCCCTTGGGTTGGCATCTTACACATATGTAAAAAAAAGACAATAAGCTGCTTGAAACTATTTTTTTTTCCAGCACAAATTTCTGATTAAGTAGATGTCTTGATGTGCCTTTGTTGCTTTTTGAAGTTAACATTCTAACAAATGGCAGTATAGAGAAAACAAAGCAAGTTTTTTGGTTGAACTAAATGGTGTCTGCTTAGTCACCAAGAGATCTGTTTATGACCAGTAACTGTTGTGCCTGGTAAAGTTTTATGTAGTTCAGTTTGTATACATTAATTACAGTAAGCAGTTAAATTCTACCACGGTTGCCTGCAGATTAATTTTTGGTTATGCAACAGTACATTATTGTCTCTACAGCCTGAAACGTAATAAAGGTTTGAAAGGTTGCTAAAGAACAGATAAAGCTAAAATATAATGGGACTCATGTAAAAGAACAAAACTATTAAAATGAGAGCAGCATTAAAACAACAGTTTCATAAAAAGACTTAATAAGCCAACTTAAGATCTAGGGATTCTTTATATTTCTTTATATTTGAATATCTTCAATTTCCAAATGGCATTTTCCAAAAAATCTTTTTTTTCACAAACATTTTCCTGCAGTTATGAAGTAAAAAGAACATTCCCCAATAACTCTTCAGTTATCTTGCAATCTTGTAGATTTAGTAAACAGAAAATGTCATATTTGTCACACATTCACCCAAAAGATTTACTTAGGTTTGACTTAACTTTAAATAGTTTGTTTGGACACAACTAGTCCAAACAAAACTATGTCCTTCACTAACAGGTGTGCTTGCTGTCAGCGCTGTATAAACTGTATGTAGCATCTGCTATATACATTATACAGCACTGTGTTCCAGCAGCGGTACGGAGACTTGCCATCCTGCTCCAAGAACAAAATTGAGTTTGACTGAGCAGTGCTCAGCCATTCAGAAGAAGCTATGGGCCAGATTCACAGACAATTGCCCAGGTGCAGTGTATCAGAGATACGCTATGCCGCCGTATCTTACCTGGCGGAATTTCGAATCCAGATTTTGCGCCATAAGTTACGGCGGCGTAGTGTATTTCTCGGCGCGTATTTCAAATTGGGCGGGTAGGGGGCGTAATTCATTTAAATGAAGCGCGTCCATGCGCCAATTGAAATGCACATGCTTCGTTTTGAAATTTCCCGCCGTGCTTTGAGCAAAATGACGTCGCACCGACGTCATTTTTGAACTTTGATGTGCATTACGTCCTTTACTATTCACGGACGACTTACACAAAAAAAAAAATTAAATTTGACGCGGGAACGACGCCCATACTTTAACATGGCAAGTCTATCTATACGTCACAGAATAGCAGGTTTAACTATACGCCGGGAAAAGCCGTCTAGCGACGACGTAAGAGAATGCGCCGGCCGCGCGTACCTTCGTGGATCACCGGAAAAAGCTAATTAGCATACCCGACACGGAAAACGACGCAAACTCAACCCAGCGGGCGCCGAAGTATTGCACCTACGATCCGAAGGCGTACGAAGCCGTACGCCTGTCGGTTTGAAGCCAGAAGCCTTCATATCTTGGTTTGAGGATTGAAACTAAAGATACGACGCGGCAAATTTGAAAGTACGCCGGTGTATCAGTAGATACGCCGGCGTACTTCTTCTGTGAATCTGGCCCAATATGTTTTCTTTAAGAATACAAGGCATTGTCTGATTGGCTCACCTGGAGGGCAGGGAAGATGACATTGTGTTTTTCTAACTTCCTAAGTAGTAACAAGTTAACACCTAATTCCTTTTATCACTTCCATGCCACTTCCTAAAGAAACATCTCATACGGCTGAATCACCAATAAAAAGATTACTTATCCTTTTTTGAAACTTCTTTACCAATATTTGCTTGGTTTGTAACATCAGAAACAAAATTTGCAAAGCTATTTCTTTGCGCATCTTGGCACCAATGATTTGTCCCAGAATAATGTGCTTATGTACAGGAGAATTGTCAAAGGATTGTCAGTTTGGGTCAGGATCTTTTAAAGGTAGGTTGTACATTTTCATTTTCAGAGATCTTACCTGTCTATAATGCAAAAAGGGAATATTTGTGTATTGAGTAATTCAATGTGTGGTTAAAATAAAGCTGTAATGCTAAAGGTTTTTGTTATGTTAGTCATGATTGTGTTCTGATGTTGAGCTGCACAAAAGAGAAGGTCTACATCCCTCACCAACATTACTGAGAGACTACGTATAGAATTCCAAACCTTTGATGATAAGCATTGAAGCTAAGAAATGCGGGCAGAGATATAAGCACATGTATGGGTCAGTGTGTCTAGGGACTTGGCTGATGGGGTGGATCATGCAAGTAAAGATTCTGGTACTAAAAATCCAAAAGCAGATAGCCATGTTTGTCATATTCTGTGCACAAATGCTCATAGGTAGCAAGCTTTGTAAATTGATAACTCTTATGTCTAGGGATCACTTTGAATTTGTTGCAATTACAGGGACGTGGTCAGGTATTCAAATGATTGGTAAATAAGTATAAGGAAGTAATGAGAGTGGTGTGCTTATTCAATAACATACCATAAAATAATATACTCAAAGAATGAATATAATGAGTATCCAAACGTACAAATAAATGTGAATTAAAGTCCAACCAAAGCCCAATGTAGGAGTCAGCTCATATAGAGGTAAAAATCTCATAGGGATAACTTGATAAAAGATAAAACAGACAAAACATCAATCCAAGCATTGACTGTTATATTTATGAATTGCCCGCTCACCTCCAACAATGACCCAAAGGTCAAACAAGGCTCATCAGATAGTCAGATAAGGAATCCAACT